>NW_019213545.1:0-117326 GCF_002532875.2 Varroa jacobsoni | reverse complement strand
CATAACATAACCCTGTTTTTATCTCAAAGGGAAAATAGCATTACCAAAATATTCCAGTGAACCAACCGAACACCCGCAAAAAACAACGGATCTTTTAGCGGGATCGCCGTATACCTGCAATGCGATTACTGTAATTGAGTACGCCGACACTCGAAATACAATACAATTGAAATTAGATTGGATGGCACAGAAATAATAACAATTAATATGAACAGGACAATAAAATAGCTACAGAAAAGTAGCCGATATTAAAGCAATAAAAGGTCATCTCTACAGAGAATAATTGAAGAGCAGTAGAATGTCGAATGTAAAAACGCTGGCTTATTTCGATTGTAAATTAAAAAAATTCCTTCTAAAAAAAAAATTAAAACAAGATCAGTTAATTTTAGGGCAACGGAAAAACTGCCATCAAGATACAACATATTTCAAACAAGGCAACGGAATATCTGCGGTTCTGTATAGCGATTTCAGAAGTAAAATTGGAACAGTAAAGATTCTCTTATGTACAAAAGGTGCATATGACCAGAAAAAGAAACTCAAGTACCTTTGCCAACTATTCTAGTTTTTTTTTTTCTTCAAATTATCAACTGATTATATACAGATTTTGATCGAAATTCTTTAGCTATTTACTGCCCTATTGGTTACTTGCAGGGTCTATCAACGAAGCGCAATTCCCGAATAACGTAAAACGCAACAATTTTAATAATTAAAAAGTTATCACAATAAATGTACACAGCCCATTCGAAAACTCAATCGTGCAGTGACATATTATCTATGCCTCAGTTCGACGATAGTACAAACGCTCGCCTTCGTGTCGTTAGTTTCTTGTCTCAACGAAAATTGGATCATATTTACTTTGTCGTCAAAATTATTTCCATGGCTTAATCAATTATTAATTATAAAACATTACCTACTTCATTTGAAAATCTCTACAATAATTCAGTTCCAATAATAGTCATAACAAGAAGAAACTAAACGGAAATTTCCTAAATGACAGAAGCCGTTTTAAGAAAATAGCATTTATTCAGAAAAAAAGATGAACTTGGCTAAGATGAAATTATTCATAGTAGATGACATACTTTTGATTAAAAAAAATACTGACGATAATTTTTTGTTTTTGGTGCGATTCGCGGTTTACTAAAGGTGAATATGTAAAACCCCTTTACATACTATCATATATTGGTGATATAATGACGTGACTAACTCTATCTTAGCCAGCGCATCATAGTATAACGTGGTTTTATAACTTTTTAAATTATATCTGACTATCTCAACTTTAATGACCTAATACGGTTGCTTCTAATCACCGCCTATCCTCATCGTTCAATCGCATAAGCTTCGTTGTTGACGGAGGTGTCATGATATCATCGTGGAAACTCCGCTTCCGAGTAGAGGTTGGCGTTTTCATAGGAGTTGCTATACCTGGGGTGTTGTTGTGTGTGGCGTTACCAGACTGTTTTCCATGCAAAATGTGTCGCATTGACTGCGCACGCTCGAGAAGACTCAAATTAACATTATGTACCTGTTTGTTGAAATTCACGGTAGCAGCAGGTCTTAACAAGGACTGCTCGCGTAAGGTTAAAACAAAGGGTTGCATCCATTGATAACAATGATTAATTGCATTTTGATTCAGCCCACTGACCTTCTCCATCTCATCACAACCTAACGTATGAGCAATTACAGATGCCGCTAGATGTAAAGGGGAGAAGCAAACGCTATCCATACAAAGGGTGCATAGGTCGAGTAACTGCGCACAGGCAGTGAAGTCCTGGGGGCAGATATTTGATTTTAACAGGTCACCTGTTGATGAATCCAAACAAGATACTTCCGTGTTTCCACTGATCGATGGGCTTAATTGTGATAACTGTAAGAATAGTGTCAGCCAATTGTTCGGGGTCATCGGGCATATGTCCCACTTGAGGGCCGTCAGAATAGCCAACTCCTTGGCTATTATTTGCCTGTCTTCACATGCTCCGTCCGAAACATAAGAGTATTCATTGATTTGTGGAGGGTAAATTTCTTCCATTTTTCCCGCAATGAAGAGACATGCCACACCGACCAACTGAAGTTGTTCTTTGGGTAAATTTTCCGTAGTAAGAAGATACCTGTGTAAACAAAAACGAAAATAACGATGAAAGCAAGTTTGTCAAGCTAGAATTTATTGACTCCAAAAACGGCTTCAGAGAAAGGAAACTGGCCGATTCAGACGTTCACATGTGGGTGACTCTTTTGTATGATAACTAATAGTGCCAATATACCAGAATCAGTGTTGCGGGCTTAATTCCCAAGATATGTATTCACAAAGTTTGACGAAAGTCTAGTTTTTTTTTAATTCAAATTTGTCATTTGTTATGAAGTACGTTCAAAAAAAGCGGCATAATTTTTTGAAAATTTCTATGCACTGGTACTGAAACCAACATAGATTACTACTGAAAAGAGGTACTTTATTTGTTACAAAAACATCACAGATGTTGTAAAAGGAACGAGCTCTTAATTGACCAGCTTCGAGTATGAAGTTGACGGAGTTCTTTTAAACTGTCGCCTTCACTTCTGGAAGCTTGTTTTAGATTTTTTTTTAGTGTTTTAGATTAAATAATCTTATTTTCGATGCGAATATTAGATTGAATAAATGTTTCCATTGAAGTCGTCCCATCGGCTAATCTATTTATCCGAAACTTCGATTAGATAGTTCAGGAATGATTGTCTCGACTGTTGGGTGTATTCCCTGTTGTTTTCACTGAGCTGTTGTCATTATAAGTGATGATTCAATACGCTCAGTCATTAAGCTCAAAAAGATACGTAACTGGGATTGTCTTTTTTACTATTTTCATGACGGAAAAAGTGCTGCCGAAACAAAAATAATTATTTACGCTGTGGAAGATGAACGTGCAGTAAGCGTTGCCACTTGCGAGTTTCGGTTTAATCATCGTTTAATCTTGAGAACTGGAGGTTTTAACCTGAATGATAAATCAGGCTTCGAATGGCCACAAGAAGTGAGCAACAATGAACTGCAGGCACTCCTTAAGCAAAATGCGACGCAGTCGATCCGACAGCTCTTTGCATAGCTGTCAGAGACCTAGATGACTGATGTCAATCGCTTTTATGCACTAGGAAAGACCGAAAAGAAAAAAGTAGACTTTTTGGTAGTCAATTACTTTATGGAACTCTCTGGATGGCAAAAACCTTCTGACAATAGTCCTTTGGCTGCTTGCACGATGCACAAAAAAACTATTTCTACACGAAATCGTTGCCAGCAATAAAAGATGGATTTTTTACGGCACCTCTAAACACAAATTTAAACGCTTAAACCCTTCCAACATGCACAGTTAAAAGCCGTACCTCTTCGTTAGGGAACTATAAAAAAACTGGTACGCAACTAAATTTAATCTGTCTTAATCGCAAAACACCTTAAACTGGCTAATGCAAAGAATATTGCTGCATCTCAGCCTCAAACCGCGCACTAGTTTGATGACTCGGCAAGCACTAACAACAAACCTTGTCTCGCTCAACGTACAGCTGGAGCACAGTTGTATCTGATTATGACTTATTTGGCCAATACAGCTAAAGAAACACTTCAGAATTCTGAAGTCTGCATATGGGTCGAGGGTGAATTAAATCATTTCCAAGGACGAAACCTTCTTACTTCGCAGGATACATCGACTGCCAGAAATATGAGTCACAGTCGTAGGAAGCGAAAGTGCTACTTGGATAAAAATGTTTTCATTTGTTCTAATCCTATAAATTGGAGTAGCGAAAAAAAAAGCCGGTCCTTTTTGTTCAACGTAAGGGGAAGATAATTTCCAATGAAAAGATAATTTGTTTTGGGTTTGATGGATTTAATCCTATAGATTGAATTTTTCTTCAGATTTCAAAACAGTTGAGCTCCCATCCTTACAGTTAAGTTACAATATTCAGCGTGTACCTCGTTATAGAGACCTAATAACTCCGAGCGGGCAGAGACTTAGTTAAAGTGTATGGCAGCATAAATACACCCTTTACTGTAAACTAACTTAACCCTTCTATGAACCTGCAAATGGGTGCTTGGTCGTCTGTTCATCCGACTTGCGCAAGACGCACATTAACGCGGCTTACAAATGAGCTTTTCTCACTGTAGACATAAGACAATGCAAACCATGTCGTGGTTCGGGGTCGTTCCTAGTTGCCCCAAAGAAAGGCCTTGGAGCCGCTTTTAACGCATAGCTGTGAAACACAAACTTACATCTCTGTTTAGCCTTTAGGTGTATGAGTTGAATATGTAAAAAAGTACAGTTGGGATACAAACTCCCGATGACACCTCTGCAATAATTTTTTAATAATTTGCCTAATTGATAACAATAATAACGATTATTATTACTATAAAGAGTTCGCCTCCGCCTTGACCGAGCCTCCTTTATTATGCAACCTGTGCTTCTATCACCCAGTTATTGTTAACGCGGTTCACAGAAGCAATTTGGATTCATCTTCACGAAGGGCAAATCAACCCACCGCACCAAGTATAGCAGAGGATTCACTCTAACCATGAAGATAGTTCTGACTGTGTTTTGATTTTTCAAAGAATTTACCAGTTATCTACCCCCCCCCCCCCCCCCCCCCACACACACACATTATTAAAATTTTATCACCGTAAAAAAATGCGATTAAAACTGAGTTATGCAGTTATATACCGAGAGAAAATATACGGTCAGAGTAAACGAAGGAAAACCTTCACTGGGTAAATGCACCAAAAATCCTACCTAGGTGCTCTTCCGCTTTAAAATACCGACTACGAGTTTTCTGTGGGCACTATACGCATATAATATGCTAATAATGTGAAACTACATACTGCTTTAACTAATCACAACCATAAGAAACTACTAAGGCTTTTAAGATGATGTTCATGTGAAAAAACGCACTGTACCAGCTTTGTGCAACTAGAATCCCAACCGTACTCCTTTACATATGTGTAATAATTATTTTATCACACATAATTCAGCCCATACACCATATACATATATTTAATTATTCATAGAACACTTGCCCCATAATCGACGAAAAAGAATCTTGAAGCTTTAGGAAATAACACTTATATTAGACAACCGAATAGATATTTGCTTTAGGTGATTTCCATTTAGATACTTTAGTTCCATCGATGTGACCGTCTGCAATTATCGGAAAACATCCATTTCCATTACAAGTCACAATTCAGTTTAAGAATGGGTTACTGTTATAACATGAGACCAAAAAGAAGCACGCGTCTTTACGCCTTCGTTTTTGATCCTCGCTTAAATCATACGTAACTCCTTTCTCCATTTTTTTATTTTAGTAGTTTGACCACCATTTAGTAGTTTGAATGAGTATGATATTTTTGCATGCACCAAACTTGTGTGCTCACATCCGTAAGCGTTGAGAATGCCGCAGTCGTGGACACTTAATTTCTCATTATCACATATAAGGGCTTCCGCGAAACTCATTTTCGTATTTAAAATATTTTTTCCATGAATCTTTTAAACCAACGGTTCGCGATGATTTTAGTGGCAGATGCTTCACCAAATACAAACTTTATTTATACGGTAAGCTGTCTTTGCTGCTGTAGTTCCAAGAATTTTATAATTTTGCGCGGCCTTTTAAGATTGAATGGCCCAAGTGAATAGTACCAGATTCCAAGAATTACAAGTGCATCTCGAAAGCAAAAGAAAACGTTGCAATATAACGCGCCGTTATAAAATAACGTTATTATAGAATACAAAACTAACCAACCTAATATTAGGTCGATCCCATTTTCGAATTACCACAATAAGCGAGATCTCAGCGTTTTTGTTAGTCCTTTGTTAGATTTCGACACAATTCAATAAAACTATGAGCACTTCAAATTCCTTATGTAGGGGAGCTTCTGGTAGGTCGAGTTTCTGGAAGTTGATTTCAATGTTACGTTTTAAGAGCTTTGTGGTTCCAAATAACTAGTGCTGCTCGGATATACATCGCCCTTATTTGCAGAACCACATTAATATCCGGACAGAGTCCAGAGTAGGTTTTCACAAAGGTTCAGTGTCACATAAGCGTCTCCAGATTATCTGTTTCGCTAAGATCTATAGGCCAGCTGCTGAAATAAGAAGGTTTTATAAACTGGTTAACCGAAATCCGATGGATCATTTTTCTCAATTTCAAATGCAACACTTCAAGATGATAGCTCATATAATCAAGGGCAGGGCAAGGCTCGTGACTATTGTTGAAGTCGATCGAAGTATGTATACAATGGTTTACCTGCGGACTACGGAGATGAGCATGAATAATGCTGAGATTATTGAGGTTAATATATTTCACGTCAGACAATATAAATTTTATGCGGCTCTTTGGCTAACATTAACGGCATATTTTTGTTATTTTGATAAACCGTTGTTACATTAAAAGCCGCGATTTAGTTACGATAGCCGGCACTGAGGCAAGCCCTGGAGGAAAGTATGCTTGACCCGTTTTGACAAAAAAATTAATCTCATTCGTACTGGATACAGTTAAACGGAGTGACCATTCACCTTTTTGAGAAACCGTTTTTTCGCTGGCTATTAGGATGCAAATAGATGACTGAAAGCATAAAAAGCCCCCGTTCAACATTCAGAATGGAATAGAGAGTGGCTTAACATATCTTCGGTCACGTCATAAAGCCTGCTCCGTATTGAAAAGACCTAATTTATTTCTATGACGTTTGGTGGGACTCTAATAATACACAAGAAAGTGCTTTAGAGGAACAGGACAATCGAGACAAATCTGTATATGCTTTAATAGGATCGAAGCAACTTTTCTGCTGGATCAGGATTTATAAAGCGAAGCTATCCACTACATGACAACGCCATATCTTACATGGCAAAAACTATTCAAGCTATCCTGCAAGAACCTTTCTGAAGTAATTTTTCTGCAATCCTCATACCTCCAGATTTCATGCCGATATATTGCTACTTTTTCTGATCACTAATGGGTGAACTTGTTATATTACGTATAGTAATGGAAGTTTGATAATGAAGAGGGAGTTCTTCAACACTAAACTCGAACATTTTTGGTGGATTGAGGACTTGAGGAATGGAAGAAAATCGTAAAAAGTAATGGCACGCATATTTGTTGCTTATAATACCATTATACGTACAAAAACTACTGAATCTGCCTTTTTGATATATTCATCGGTTTATTGTTATCTCATACATAGCTAATTAATATTACAGAAACTTACCTGTCAAAAAGATCCATTGCGAGATAATAAGTATCCCGGAGTTGATTGTACACCTCGCAAACTTCAATTATCCAATCCAGTAATATAGCTCTCATTTGAGGTTTTAGGGCAGGATGGTTCCGCAATATTCGAGGCAGGTTTTCCGGTCCCCTGGATCTAGATTGTTTTGAGTGTATCACGCTCCATAGATCATCGCCCATAACCCACCGGAGTTGTCGCGGCATTGCTCGAGGTAAGCGTATCAAATAGCTCCGCATCATATTAACTTCGGGGGTATTAGCCTCACGCGACGACATGGATTCCCGATAGTGTCGTTTTTGAGGAGTTTCTTTTGTGGGTGTCATCTAACAATATTACATGATTTAGATAACAAAACACGTTCAGTAAAAAGCCAAAGAAGTTTTTGAGTCAGAATGTGACTCCCTTTTGTGTCGAACTTGGACAAGAAAAACGCATATGCATGTGTTTTATGTGTTATGTATTAGATACCATAGTATTAAATCAATTGATAGAAAATAGTCGATGCTTATTAATCATATTACGTCAATACGAAAGCTACATGTAAGCTGCTCCATGATCATCGAAACTACAATTACAAACAAGTTGTTCGACTATAAGATATTAACTTTTGTGAAATATATATGTATAAAGCAACATTCCCAATTCTATGTATATATATATATTTTTTTTTATTGTTTGACAAGTCGTGAAATGTTGATATGATGACAAAAGACGTCAGCCCTGACAAACAAATGTTCCCTGGTATCTATTGAATGTTTTTTATAAATTGTGCAGACAGGAATATGGCCGCTAGCTAGAATAATAAAAAAAGAATTAGGCTTCACTTATGTAGCTTTTATGCGTACATTTGAGATTAAAGTAATTCGCAGTACATCTGCGTAATTGCTACTTAAGCAAGCAATAGTAGAAAATAATTAGCGTAATCCTGTATCTTTTACATTACACGAGCAGGGGACGAATATCACAACCTGAATCGGACTTGGTACCACACAGAATACAATTAACGCAAGTTCGGCACAGTTATTGAAAGCAGAATTGCCAAAATGGTTGGCAGATATGAACTTCCTGTCATATCAATCACAGATACGAGCTTCAAAGGTGATAGCAGTTTTTGACTTAACTATTCGCTGAATAGATACAGCACCTTGAAGTAGGGGCGGTTATGTGCGATTTCGTAACAATGTAGCACCAGCGATTAAGAGACCAATTCATATTTAGAAAGCACTATGAAAGGGCTGCTAGATGAAACGCACTTGATATAAATCGTAGCGATAATCGAAATAGCAGCAAGTACGGAGAATGGGACTATAATTATGGAGACGGCTTTAATGGATCAAGAACTTATAATGATCAAAGTTCGTCCTCAACTTTTAAAGTCGACGCCGCGCTGACAATCCACTCAGGGGCAGCGTTGAAGGCCATCACTTCGCCTGCTATTGAAATGCTCTCAGTGCCACGAAGTATTCAAGGTGGATCACACAGTGTCTGTTTTGTTTGTGGTGAGACCGACATGGCAAATGTGTGTCCCATGTATAAAAGATAGGGCCACTTCGAAACATTCTGCAAATCAAGGAGCAGCTAGTCAAATGAAATCGAGGAAAATGGAGTCAGGTGCGACGAAAGGTACGACAACATCCATTGATCGTATAGAACGCCGATGCTTCTATTAGTTGACTCACGCTGTGCATTATTACTGCTAAAAAGTATATCAATCGTTAATGCTAGAATGTCTACAAATCACACCCACACAGAATCCTACTTATTTTCTAGACTAGGCATACCGTCGAGGTTAAAGAAAAGGCGACTAGCGCAAAAAGACTAACAGGGGTATCAAAGACCTCCAGGTATGAATGGTCGGTAGTGGACAAGAAAGGAATTCTCGTTCGATACTTGATGTGCACGCTCAATCTTTTACTAGCAGTGCAAGGCCGTATGCTTGAAAGAAGCACGAATGAGAAGTAATGGACCTGACAAAAGATTATCCAAACTAAAGATGTTCGTAAAAAAATGCAGGATATGCTTGAAGGCTGAAAAAAATGTAGAAACGTCAAGTTGGAACTAAAAGAAGGAAAGATGTCAAGGCCCAGTGCGGCTAAGTGAGTGGTGCAATGGAAACGAAAGTCGGTTAAAAAGTACTGGAAAAGCTGGTCTGCGAAAGGATACCCAAGCATGCAATAGTAACTGCAACGCACGAGGATTTAATTCAATATATAAAAAAGTGCCGAACGGTCTCCCTTCGGTTTTGGCTTAGAGATGATACTTAGCAATTTTCTGGGCTGGTGTGCCGGCTAGATGACACATTAATCAAAAGTTCAGGCAATCTGCAATATCATCTTGGTCGAGTTAAAGAAAGTCTTTGCAGAATACTCCAGTTAACCTGAGATTGACTGTAAGTGAATAACTTTATGGTGATTGAATTGCAGATTCAAGGTGAAGCAAAGCTGAGAATGGTTAGAAGCAATGTTTGATAAAAGTGAGGCGATTAGGGACTCCCCAGGACCACCAAAAAGTATCAGGTAAAATTGTTTCTAGACCTTATTAGTCGTAACGCCCGTTTCAGTCCCACTCAAGCTATGAGGCTGCAATCTTTATATAATTTGGCTAAAGAAGACGTCGCACTATCTAAATGTCACAATCGAAAGGAGGCAAACGCGACGTGATAATCGATAGAGATTGATTACGTCCCATCCGAGTCAAATTGAGCACTTGAGGTAAGATGCTGCACCAGTGCCTGTCGGAATTGATACAGTGTTGCACCATGTTATTACTAGCCGCGAGCAGAACGTTCGCGTTTGCATCGAAAACGCTGTCGACCATCGAACTTAACTATCCAGAGAGAAAGGCGCTACCAATTAAATGTGGAGTTAAAATTAGGTTTTGTAATTACCTCTAAGCAACCCGCTTACTTCTGCACACGTGCAATCACGAAATTATATATCTGCATGTTAGCATGAGGTAGAGCAAGGCAGAGCAAACAATGGAGTAGTCATGGAACCTCTGGAGTAAACACGTTTTCTCGACAGTTTAGACGACCCCCGGTTAAGCTATTCTCAAATCGATAAGACCTCGGATAAGGACTCCATATTTAGATCTGGGTACATTTTACGAGCTATCATTCATTGAAAGAGCTATAATTTGGACTGAGATAACGATCATCCCAAGAAGTTTGCAAACTTGGTAATACAAATGCCTCGCAAAAGACATGGTGGCATTACGAGTAAGAAAAAAAACGGCTAAAACGGTCGTATAGTTCCCGCTGTTTACAAATATCTTTGCATAAAATCTATCAAAAAGGCCAGCCAGCAAACAACTATGATGATTCCAAACCTTGGCCAAACATGGCCACTATACTCGATTGTATATGTTTGGACTTTATGGGCCTAGTGACAAAAAATCAAGGACCAGTGATCGATGTAGTCTATGTAAAAAAGATAGATTCATAGATCCCTTTTTCAACATCATCCGCAGATGTGCTTTAAATTCTATCCCTCGTTGCCTTGTGGCCGATAATGCCACATCTCTTTTAAACAATGAATGATTAAAACTGACATACATTTTCATACTCACCTAAGTTCTAATAACCAAGGGGAGCGTAGTGTCCGGGGATCAAATTTGTCATCAAGACTAAATAAATCGGGTGATTAGCGAAAAAAAAATAACAACATTATTTAATTACTATTGCAGTGAGTCAGAATGTTCAGGAAACGAGAGAAAACGAAAAACCGGTTGCAAGCGACCGGCAAGCAATAACAAGCACGCCACCCACAAGGCGAAGGCCGACTAGCTCTATACCGAAGTGGCTTATGGCCGACTGAAAATACCTATAAAGTGCTTTAAGCGATATGAGAACTTTAATTGACAGCAGAGAGTTGATTAATTGTATCTGCCGTATTTTAGAAAATGGTAATTTATGTATATATATATATATATATGATGACACAATAAAGATTATCGAAATTTTAACAATTACTGAGTCCTCTTAATCTAAACCGAGAAATACGAGGTCAGGCAAAAAGCAAACAAAGTAATGACGAGGATTAGTATTATTAATAACTAATACACAGAGGAAGGAGAATATCATGAAGAAGACCACTGTATGGCAACCTCTCGAGTACACTCTAAAAAAAGATAAGACTATTAAAACAATCAATATATATGCTACATTCGATAACACGACAGGTACATAATCAATTCACAAAGAGCAAATTATAAAATTTAGGAAATAAAAAAATCAGTAGAGGGTCAAACAGCTTATTTTTTTTTATTCACATTGGTGTACAAGAAATCAGTTCATGAACTAAACCTTGTTGAGATTGGAACAACGCTAGATAAAATATATGAAGACTCCAAACACGTATGCCGAAAAAAAATTTGTATGGTCAGATAGAGTACAGCATAACTTCTAAATTTGAGATTTTATTCAAGGAATGTGAACGAAAATGTGGGTTTCTAATTGCCGAATTAGAGCTAGTTTAATTGAAGTATTCCTACGCAGCTTGAAAGACCAACGGGTTTCTCCACAAGTATCGCTGGATGACTTTGTAATTTACACTGTACTTTACAACCTTACATTTAGAGATCGATTTTCAATAATTAACGCTAACTTCTCAGACTTCCAACAAAAAACCAACTTGTTCATCGATTTCAATCACGAAACCACAAAATTCCAAAAATCCTAGGACCCAGAATCACGCTCATCATTTCTGGAAATTCATCTGCCACATGTCCATAAAGTTGAAAAGAAAGTAGACTTCAGATATTCCAGAATACTACTTTCGGTAGTTATAGATGCCCTTAATAAAGAAAAGTAATTTGAATAACCGAGGTCAGAAAATTCACCGCTAAGAAAGAAACGAGGTTTGACTTTGACCACCGACACCTAAAGATATGAGTAGGAGGAAACTAAATAAAGCTTAAAAGGTATTAGATTCTAGGTATATATATCCAATTATGCTTGTATAACAATAGCTCTGTCAGCTTCAAAAATAATTAAGTGTGCTTAATCTAGTTTAAAAAAAATACACAGTCAGGCAAAAGGTTAGCAGAACAGAAAACAAACCAATTGCCCTGTAAGAATATAACTTAAAAGTAGTAGAGAGTAATATTAACATACATATAATGAAATTGTAAGTATAATAGTACCATCGCAAGCAAGGAAAGTAAAAAGTTATTCGGTTCTATAATATAGGATAGATGCTGCAAAAAACTTAGTGGCTAATCTATTGTTATTTTTGGAATAAGGAGGTATAGTAGCGCAGCTAAATTACATGTCAGGCCTTTTACCGCACCGTATTGAGTATTATTTGTTAAATTAGTCCGAAACAAGTTAAAAAAAGGGAAGAGAACGCGAACCAACATGCGGAGCGCATGGTGAAAATGTGCAAGCGATCGTAGAAAACCCATTAGTATTACTAATCCAGAGAATGCTGTGTCGTTTATTGTAGGATTTTGTATATATTATAGGCATTCTTCTAAAAAAAATTAGTTCATATCATGCTTTTTCCAAGTCACACAAAAACGCTTATCAAACTATCGTACGAACATAAACTTTTAAGAATCACTCAGTGATGTTTTCAAAAGGACTACCAAAATTTGCTAGTCACTCTGTTACTTAAATAATTCAAAAATCAACCAACCTCTTGTCCCAGAAATCGCTTAGTTGTGACACTTGCAGTGCAGGCGGATCGTCGGCCACAATCACGGAAGAGTTCGCCTTGCCTATCGCGTTACTTGAGTTCTGGCAGATAGAGATTTCTGGATAAAATCCTTGCTTAACGTTCCATCGGTACCCCCAGATTTGTCGAGGTTTCTGTTATAGTTCCAGCGATTGCTCATTCATCGATGAAACGTCTTTCATTGCTTTCTCTACGATTTTTAACGCCTGTTACTGCAAAACACGACGTGCAAGTCGATATGGATTCGGACATGCCCACAGTTTCCAAACGTTCTCAGCTTTCCGACGACTATGTGGCCCGCTTTTAGTTTAAAGATTATTTATTTCAAGAAGTAAAGCTGAAATTCGATTTAATACGTTGACTCGCTCGTGATCATCTGGAAACATAAAAGGTAGATTCATACTTCTTGCCAATGCACAAAAAGTAAAACCAAACATCATACTCATGCAGAAATTCAGCTCTAACATAAGAAGAGGTAACAATTGGTTTTAATCAGTCATTATTTTTTCTGTTGATATTTTCAACGTTTCTTTCTGGTTAGATAAGACTACTTTAAACATATTGCTAGTACTAAAGAATTTTTTTCTGCTTAAACATACTGATTTTTCTTGGCATATATAGAAATATGCTGAAATATTTTATATTTTATTTTGGATGCCTTATAATGAATATTTTTTTTATCACCGTATTAGGCATTTGTTATGAAATGTTGTTACGTATTGTCTCACAGTGTGAGAATCTCGAATCTAGTCATTATCGAAGATTGTTTTGTTCATTCAAATGAGTACAAGAGTATACCTCTTAGTCTATTCAAACTGCTTGCATGTGTTTCTATATTTGTTTAGCTGCGAATTGTAGCAGAAGGCGCAGATGATTGATAAAGAACATCATAAAGTTTAGTGGAGGCAGTACTAAGAACCGCTTTTTACTTTCATAGTGATTAAGGTGCAATACTTGTGCAATACACTTCCAAGAGCTTCATTATATTTGATTAAATGAAGGGTATACATCAGGTTAATACTATAGTATTTACACTTACTAACAAATGCTTTTTCAATCAGTTATTGTTCAGTCAATGTTATTGACGTGCGCTGTATAACACACGGATTCCGCGTTTGTGATTCCAAATGAAAATTTGTATTGTATATCTGGGCCAAGATTTCTTAGTGTTTAGTCGCCTGGTGCAAACGCGAATATAGCTTCCTATTTAATTTGTTACTGCTTGAGGTGATGTACATTTAAATAGATTACAATTGCTGGATAGTATCTCCTTACATTGACGCACTTTCTAGTGCATCAAATTGGGCTCATCCGAGGTAAAGATTGCAAGTAAAAGTGTTCATAGTCTCTCCGCAATCCGTATTTAGTTTTAAAAAAGGTAAACACTATAAACAATATCAATAACTCTACCGGTAAAAAACAAACGACATTATTGTCTACTCTGTGCCGCTTTTTTACTGAGACAAAAACGCTTCGAGAAAGGATAGATATATATGGGCAATCAGTATGAAATGCGTAATTATACCATCTTCTGCTACTTGGAAAATTATTCCATTGCTGTGAAAGTCAGAGATAAAAGAGTCTATAAAATCTCAAAAGACAATCTCGACACATTATTGAGATATGAACAGTTTTTTTTTTTATCAAAAAGCTGTCAAGATTTAAAAAAAAATAGTTATCTGTGAAAGCAATGTTAGCGTAAACGTCAGCAATAATAGAAGAACCTAGATTCATGAAGTTGTAGTGGATAACACGCTTGCAATAAACCACCAAGTAGCCACCATAAGCTTTTGTAGTAGCACAATAACTTTAAGGTGATGTCTCGTCGATTTAGACACATTTCACCAGTAATGTGACTAACGGCAATTATCGTAGCAGATCTTTTTCGTCACAAGTCGTAAGTTAAATAAAGAACGTGTAAAGTAAGAACGACATAATGTCACAGTAAAGAGAAGCAAGCGCCTCAGCGTGTTAATCATGTATCACTCATTTATCCAGTTTTCTTGCTTTATTAATTTTACCGAGGTTGACAAGTGTAGAATGTTTACATACCAAATTTAAGTGCTAACATTTGTGTGCTTCGAGAAATCCACTTTAACCATAGCTCTGAACGCTGTGCTATAATTCCCCTTGCACAGTGCCCTCCGCGGGGCTAACCTTCTAATTTTAAATTTTCTTCGTAAAATTTTTTAAATCAACGGTTTACAGTGCTCCTAGTCGTAGATCCCTTACCGCGAGCAAATTGTGTATAGTAATTTGTTACTACCGTTGCATTTCCAAGACACAACTCACACTCATAGACCACTCAAATTCTGATCCTCTACTTCCTACTAAAAGCCTAAGCGACCGTGTCACTATAAATTTCTCCATGATCTGAGAACTGTTTCAGACCTCAAAAAAAGTGCATCTTGAAAACAGTGTTTCGAAATGTCACACAGTTTTCAGATAGGACCTTTTTTAAATATGAGGCTAACTTTACTTGCATCTCATAGTGAACGACTTATATATTTTTTCCATTATTTTGCTTGTTATCATCACCCACAAGTATCAGTATTATCAATCGTGTACTCGTTACGGTAATTGTCGTTGCAATCTTCACTAGCCAAATACCAAATGGAACTATAAAGTATTTAATATGTGTATTTGAAATGTCAGCCAAATAACTACTTGAAGAAACTAAAGCTTTGAACGTACACACGAAAGTAGCCTTATGTTTGAGAATCGCAGATAATGGTCAGAGCTTGTTTTGCTGGTATGTTTTTCGGTTGTTTTCTCAAGTCTATTGTACTATTTTAATCTGACTTAGGTGCGCACTTACCAAATGTGATTAGAAGAATTTGATGTTGCCAGTGCCCTCGGTCTTCAAACTGGATAGAACCTAAGGGAAACCGCGACTGCAGAATCAGTACACGCTGTGAAATTCGAAAATAAACTCGGACTATTTGCTATTTAATACTAGAAACCCTAACGGTATAAAAACTCGTGTATTACTTGTAGTAGTTATTCACTGGGCAGACTGGTTAATACCTAAGAAGAATCTCAGAGCAATTATAGGGATCTACAATTGATAAGTAAGCGTGTTTTAACCGCAAATAACATGAAGGAGTTTCCCAACGATTGCAATTCGATCAATCGGTTACATATGACATAAAGGCAGTACACTAAGACACAAACCTCTGAAGACTAACTTGACTTAAATTCATCTTCTGGTGCGACTGACACCGGGCGCCTAAATTTTGTTTGACTCGATTAGCAGACGAAAATGTCCCGCCGCCACAGTATCGATACGCAGAGGGCGCTCTCAGCGCAGCGCGCCAATTTTAAACAATTAATTTTTAACAATTTAAGAAATAATATTAAAAAAACAAGCTATATTTTCATAGAGCTGTATATTTGGTGAAGTACTTTGTTACATCATGAGTAATATGAAAATTTATAAAGGTAGAAAATTACAAACATTTCCGCTTAATAGGCGATTAGGCGTTAAAGGAACTTAAAGGATTTATCTAAATGTTCGCATTTCCTTGATATGTACCAGAATATGAAGAGTACTAGTGAGAACCTATGAAGTTAGGAATGCCCTTTCCCCTTATGTATTTAAGTTTTCAGAAAGTATGGAATGTTTCCTTTCTCGGCGTCCGCCGTATGTTCTGTAATCGATTTTTTACAATACACATATAAGTTGGTTGCAGTTACAAAATAGGGATTAAACTGTTCTGTTTCACAATGCTGTTGATACACACTGCATTGAAAGACACTACGACCTGGCAGCCCTATGATACGAAACCTTTCTTTTAAATTAATTGTATGGCGAGCACATTGCAGCATCATATATTTATTCGGCCTTTCGTATTTGTGGATTACCCTGTCGCATACGAACACAATACAATTATTGGACTGTTTTTTTGCCGGAGAAAATACTTTAAAATAGTGGCTTCAAAATTATAATTTTTTGCAACTATCAAGCCTGAGTCGCAGTTTTAAACACGTGTTATGACAGCATTCGAGGGCCACCTACTTCTCGTATTTCGGTTTGTATAAAATACATGTTAAAAGCCCGTTTCCATTTTGCTATGTTACCCAAATTGACGTGTGACTGCCACTCAATGAACCAGGGGTTGTATCATTACGTGGCTGATCTTAGATCGTAAATCATAATAAAATATTTGTAGCAATTTTATTTTAATGTTAAAAAGCAGACATAATAAATACACGGTTTGCATTCAGTGAATAGGACCGTTGATTGGTAGATCGTAAGTCTGGGTACTAAAAACTATTGCACCACTAATCTTCATCCAATTTAAACGGGTGTAAATGGAAGCAAACTCTTCTCGACTCACCTTCAGTTTTTCTATCGGAGTAGTGGTTATCACACAATCACATGATCTATATTAATAAAATAGCTATACTACTCGTATATATCGATCTTTATTGGCAAAGGTGATATCAAAGCTCCACAGACTTCTTAAAAAAAGTTTTGTTTGCTGATTATTATCATCGTCAAAGGTTGACCCAGAGTTGTATACTAGTAAATGTGGGCTTGTTAAAATCTCTTTCAAGTAAAACTCTTTATCGTTTTCTTATGAGCGTTTAAACGTTTGCCAGCGTAGCTACCCTAAGTCACGCACCGGTAACGCAATTTTTAGTTTCTCAGAGACGATATAGAGAATTTGCTTGGACTTACCGGTTTAGGGTGACCAGATGTGCTTTTGGGAATCCCAAATTGGTCACAATATTTTGTTTAAAAAAAAAAAAGAAGAAAAAGGTGCATCTCGACGATGCTCTAAACAGCAGTTCTGTTAGATGCAGAGGCAATTTTAAATATGTTCGGCATTAATGTTCGGTAAGTAAACTAAAATGTCTGTTTACTCAAGATGGTAAAAATTAAGCTAGACGTACAACATGATAAATGTGTGCCGCATTGAAACATAAGATCTGTAGGAGAGGCTGTTGGTTAACTGCATGGTTAATGAGCTGGTCATGGCAGAAGGAATCATTCTGAGAAAATTGGCTAAAGAACAAAAATGTTTGCGTTAAAGGAAGAGGTAAATAGAAATTGAGCTGCAGAGGTACATTTTGTAGCTAATATGTCCGAAACTACTGTCAATCAGTTGACGATCAGCAAGGAGATACCAGCTCATGTCCAAGCTAGGCTGTGCTAAGTTTCTGAACAAATCTCGAATAACTTGTGCTGCACTTCACATGGCGGATCGGAACTAACCTTGCTAGCAGAACCCGAAATAAAAAAGCTGCACCAAACTGGTCCAGTGGCATCAAAACCAACAAGCTTTCTTTATCGGAGTGGCACGTGCAAAATAACCTTTGCGGCTATGTCCTGTTGCAGTCGCTGTACACATTTGCGGTACTACTACTAGTGAAAAGCATGATTTAGAATCTACTGAGCGCGGTTCTTGGCTTCGTACGAATGTTGTTTTCCAACTCCAACCAGAGTTATTTATGATAAATACGAATAATATTACCCTGATATTTCAATCAATGTATATAACGATGAAGCATAAAAAATTTATAGGCGACAGTGCGACGTTTCCATTATTCTATAATCTAATTAAGGCAGACAACAGATAGGAAGCACAGTTGAAACATACGAGCTGACAACAAGTATGTCTGTAAGAAAAATTTATCCAACAGTAAGGGGCACGTCATTGTGACAGGAAACAGCTCGTCGAAAAACATCCTATTAGAAGCAGTCAATATTGTATACTGTGTTGGTGTTTTTTGGTTACTGGAGGATGTTCTCTAAGGTAAGCCGTCAAATGTGGTCATCAATATAAAGTACGGTCAAGAGATTTCTGGAAAACCACGTTCTTGCGTATATGCCTACTCCTAGTCAACATTTATGAGCGAATGGTTAAATAAACGCATGAATAAAGAAAATGCGGTAATTTCAATGATGTAGCGGTCTGCGGCCGGACAAACATAAATGGCCTCGCGCAACACCTATAATTGAAGTTCTAATTTATGGAGTTCTTGCCTAAAGTATGCGAAAGTTATTTTTCGAAACATTGCAAGGTATCCGCTACAGCTTGAGAATTTTTCTACAATAGAGGATGAACGGTAAGAGTAGACAACACCTTCGTTTACGTAAATGAAACTGACCCAAATAATATCTTTGGAAAGTTAAATTGAGCTTCAAAATCCATTGTAAAGTAGCCTATTATTTACATGTCAAGTAACATTTGCAAATCATTGTCGCGTAAATCTAAATCTACTTCGGGTGACATATTACACACTCGAGATGAACTCTTTTTCGGCATTATCGTGTATTAATGAATAACGAGTAATATACAGATAATAAATTGTCTATATATAAAACTGAAATAATTACTCAGACAGCGTTTTCACATTCGTTTTAGATAAGCACAAATTGCTTTTAACCTAACATGGATGGTTAATAAATAATAATAACAATAATAGTAGCACATATCGAAAACCTGTATCAAAAGAATATATATCCTTTAAACATTCTAATATTAAGCCTTTATGACAAAGATATTAATGTAAATAATATTGCTTGTACCAATTGTGAACTCTATAGCCCTCTTAAAACATTCCATGAATTCCCAATCACGCTATGTATAGATTAAAGTAACCTTTATCGCCAATTGCCTTACTGTTTAGACAGACTATAATATTCGCGCTATTATCGTTTACAGCACCGCTCCGCTGCAATCCCATACACCAGCTGACCAAAGAAGGTGTGCCGCATATATGGGGTCACCGTCAACAAAGCTCTGCGTTTAAACAAAAGGCTTGCTGCTTCTACCGAGCATTGCAGGACGTACAGGTAGGATTTTATAAATATAACGATCTTCGTCACCTCACGCAAGCGAATTACCTGTTAACTGCTGGATCATATATTCAAACAGAAATGTTGGAAAATAGCTAATGTGTAGTGTTATGCAGTAAAGTGAAATAATTTGTATTAGTGTTTTTGCAAGGTGATAAGGTAACTAACAATTAATTCGCTATACGCCTGGAAGCAGCTTAGGGCGCGAAAAATAAAGTAGTGTTTAAATATAGTTCTCAAAATATAAGCTTTGGGACGACAATGTTTTGCTGAGGTAAATTTATGAACCAATTTTGCTCACCAACTGTTGTAAAATATTAGAATTTTGCAGCTCGTTAGCAAGTATGAGCCTTCTCATTGTTCAGAGAGCAATGCCTGTCAGCCGGGCGATCCTTCGCCAAGCACTTTTTAGAAGTCGTGCCGTAACGTCCACTACCGTTACGACTTCTGCATCTTCGATGATGATCTCCAAGCGTAGCTCCAGCTCAGGAAATTTCACACCACTGTGGACTATGGAAAGGGCCGTTTCCGCTGGTCAGTATTTATACGCACGGAAGTACTTTAATCCCTAAAATGTCTTTTGAGGAGGATGATTGTAAAAAATGGAGAAGTTCGTAGACTGGCATCCGAATTGTAACGGAATTTTTCTTCTTCATATGTGCGTCATTTTTAAATATATCTGTTTGCGTATATTGTGGCGCTGATACGACAGGATTAACGTTTGAATACTCGGTGGTCTTGTAGATTTACAATAACTGCTCTCAGAGCCTACATCCACTTTCTATTCTAGAGCATCTTTGTGAACAATATGTACATAGTAATTAAAAATAAAGCATGTAATGTTTATTTTTAATGCAGGACACATGCTTTTATTTTTGACTTGAAATGTGATTCTACAGATAGAATTCAGACATGCTTTTTATACTAGCATTTTTTTCAGAAGGTCAGTCCCGTCACATTTGGCAGGCCAAATTATTGCCACCGTTTTTAGAATTCCTTTAGTAATTTAACTTAGCCTACAAAAGGGCTTTCTTGGTGTGTGTCAAGCTCTGTTCAAACAATTTAGCCATCTGATATAGAACCAAACCGATAGTTTCATCGGTAGTGGAAATTTAGAAGACTACATGTATATCTGAGTATATTGTCAGGCCTCAGGCAATATTGCTTCAATTGTAGCACACCGTTGCGCACTTCGTAGCCCAGTGTATGCTACATGTTTTATAGCCCGACTTTTTTAAACAATATCAGCTTATTAGTAAAAGTAGTAATATAAATCTAAACAATGCGTTGGCTATAACTTTACGATCCTATGGTCGAATATATTTTTTTTTACTAAAAATTTAAGTAAAATTTAACTGTTTCTAATATTTAGATATTATTCATCTAGGTCTCGTAGGGATCGTTCCTATTGCCCTCATGATGCCGAACCCGGCTACAGAGTTCATTTTAGCGCTTTCCCTTACTGCTCATATTCATTGGGGAATAGAGGCAGTAGCCGTTGACTACGCTAGGCCTCGAGTTGTAGGCGAGTTCTTGTCGAAGGTGAGAAACCCTACTGTAAATTAATTTGTGGAGTTCAGGTTCAAGTCCATGTGTCATAATGTGATAATCCATATTATATTCATTATATGGTTCGATTTAGTTAGTTCAGTCGTTTGATAATATATATACAATGGTACGCAAAATATGTTGTTGTACTAAAATTTAGATGTTATAAACTTTCCTACACAAATCGAGACCAATTGCCGGTTTACTGGTGAGATAACAGAATGAGTGGACACGTGCCGGAACGCATGTAGTTTCTAAATGTAGAGCTTCTGATTTGTTTGCTATAAGTAGAACTGTAGAGTTACAATACTAAAATAGTACAGTGAAAGCAGTCAAATAATTATAAAGATACGATAGGTCTGTCAATGAACTATGAATTTTCCTAGCGAATCCTGTACAAAAAAAACATATCCCATGCACGTGACGTGGATTTTTTTTGTATTTGAATGAATTATTCAAATGCATCATATATTGTCGGAAATACTCCGACGATTTGGATTAGTCTGAATAATGAATACGAATTTTGATTGTTCTTCCTTAGCGAATATCGTAGTATTAAGTAAGGAATATCGTATAGCGTTATAGCTTTAAAACGAGGTAGATTAGAACTGATTTATGCGGTTCTGAGATTAACTCTAGTGGTTTCTACTATATTCTAAAACCCCCGTAGTTTATCAACGTGTTTTTTGGTCCAGACAAATCTCCACAAAGTCCACGTCCGGACAAAGAACAGCTCCAATAATCTCGATTAACTTGGTCCCATGAGAATTATCTTTGTCTACGAAATAAAAATCACTTTGTCAATCTGAATTGCGCATGATATCAGATAGTGCTGGCAAGTTAGGTATGCCACCTTTGTGCAGATACGTCACTGAGTATGGCTGTTTTTGATTATCTGTAAATATTAAATCCTTTAAAGATGCAGGTAAATTTGAGAAAAGGTGACGCTCGTTTGGTTCCGATGCTTATTTATTATTAGTGCAAAAATAAGCACGCTCAGTAACTACCATAATTTTATAATAACTAATTAAGGTATAATTATTTTCGTATTAGTAGTTAGTGAGTTGTTATCATGAGTCAGGACTTAATATTTTTATACAAAGACAGCCGTCTCTTACTAATACAATAAACGTAGTAAGTAATTTGAGAATCTATACGAACTTTACCTGTCCTACTAAAAAAATTAACTCGTGTTCAATTTAACAGAGTGATATTCGGTTGTATAAGCCTAACATTTTTAACCATATTTTTCTTTGTGCGGGTATAATCGTCTATATTTGTTTTATTTATACTAAAATATTTTTGTTTTTTTTCTTGATTTGTATATTGTAATTAAGGTGGCTATTGGCACTGTCTACGCGCTGTCATTCGCCACCCTTGGTGGTCTTATGTATTTCAACTTCACCGATGTAGGACTCGCTCACGCGATTCGTATGCTTTGGAGCTTATAAAGACGATGCGGTACTTAATTACGTCATACGCCTTTCATGAGCCCAGGCCAGCTACACCAACGACGAAAAGGATATTATTGGATATGTGCCGACAGAGTTAATACAATAGTCGAGAGTTGTAGTTGCTATAATTAAACACGACCTATATATTACATAATCGTTACAGATAGAATATAACACGTGAACGTCAAAACTATTGTGTATTTGATTTATCTATATATTTGCGAGCCCAAATGGCTTATTTTACCAGAATGGTAATACAGCGTATTTGTTGGGGCAATCTCTCACGTATAACATATCATCAAATGGGAGCACTGGAAGCAGATGCCAATGATCGGTAAAGGTGATAAGTTATCGGAGCGAGTTTTGAAAAATACTTTGAACGCAAAAGAACGCAAGTTTTTGCAGAATGGTTTTTAGATTTATTGCCATGTGCGATTTGGCACTGTTTCGAAGAACCAGAACTTTACCTTTTCTATCGGATAGTCTCTTTCAGTCGATGCAACTGAGTCATATCTCATCCGATTTGACTATGGCTTTGGCATATTTTCCAGAGCTACTCATCCCCTTCTTCGCTTTATATCGATGTGAGGATACTTCTTCACTTTACCGATGACCTGTAATTGTAGCTCCGTGTTGCCTTGTGCCGGACTGGGTGTTGAGGATCAATAGGAAACCTGTGTGCTTTACAGGGCGTATGGCGCGCCCTTTGCCCAGTGTATGACAAACCCAAGGTCCTACTTTCTGATAAAACTGCGTACATCCCAGATGCCTAAACAAATGTTTCGAGTTTTACGTTTGGTACCGTTAAATATTGCTTCAGACACGTTCAAGATATCTGGTCTTGGCGAATTATTATCTTTATCTTCTGGATGAATTAATACTTGCCATCCAAAGTCCTCATTTTCCTTGGAAACAAGTAAACCAACAATGGAGGAATATAAAAACGAGCTGAAAGTACTAATGTTACAACCTGATATGTATATATGCACATATTGTATAAGGACGATTATTTGAACCTTCAGTGACGTGGAGTCCCGGTTTGATGATCGCTAGTTCGGTGCTCTCGTTTGCAACGACCGTACTTTGACGTTATGTACTGCTACCATAATGCATCACTTCCTTGATTCTGGAGAGGCTCGTTAGCGACGGCCCTGACCAGTATCTCATGATATGTCAGATAAACGGACGGTTAACGACGTACTTTAGACATTCCGTGAGGAACTGATATTGTAAACGGTTGAACGTCTTGTGCCTGAGATGGCAGCCGGTTGGCACTGTGATTTCAGCGCGATAGAGTTCCCAGTTGGTGATCACAAGAAAATATTAGTTGGTGTGAAGTTGTCGTATTTCCTAAAATGGTTTCAATTCAAACTTTCTAACTGAGAGTAAAAAAAACACTGCAGTCGGATGGTCGTGATGCAATGCCGGGCTGGAATCCTGATTGGCCTCGATGCAACAACCGGGAATCGTATTTGCGGGCATCATGTTCTGAGGTGGTATAATCGTTCTATATTTCACTTAGGTCAAAAAACTAGCACATAGTGTTGGAGGAAATAGATTAGTTCTCTATGCGATTTCTGCATTTTAGTTTAGCCCCACCTCGCCAAGCTCTGCTTGCTTGGCCTGCATGAGTGATATTTTTCCCTGAGTCTTCACGGGGTTGAATCTTTATTCAGTTTGTATTAAACCAGTGCAGTCCTGATAATTCCCGATTTCCTGCAAAACTTAGCCCTTCCGCCACTGTTGTTTGGCATACGTTCCTCCTAATTCCTCGAGCAAACTTTCGGTTTGCAGCCGCCAAACTCGAGGGTCCCTGCTTTTCTCGTCCAACTTAGTTTAAGGAAAAAAATGCATCTCCCAGTTTTTAACCCGCATGGGCTGCAGATTAAAAACTGGGAGTACACATCGCATTGATTAAATATGTCACCTCATCGGTGTTTAACATCACGATTATATTTGCCATTAGTCATATTTATATGCCTGTAAGTTTTATGGAATCTGTGTCAATATATAAATTCAAACTATTCATAGTTGTATTGCAACAGATGTAATATATTAAACAAGTGAGGAAATCAGGTTCACCGTGTACCCATTTACCTCTTTGTTTTCGAAGTCTTAACTTTAAGAGAGCATAAATTACACACTCACATTTCGTCGGATTTCTCAGAAATGATCTCTGCCACCTTGATATGACTCAACGTGCTTCCAGTGACACACCGTGGACTATGCATGTTCGCGACTACTTATCTCCAGCTTCTAAAACCAGGACAAGCTTCGATTCCTATTTATGCGTGTTTTTCTGAAAACTTGACCTTTCCTCATAGCCTTCCTTCACGCTTATTACTTTATTTATCCTATTTTCATTGCCATGATGTAAATCGCGTTTTGACGCTATTGAGATACATATCAAATAATTCTATCGGCTATCTAGTGTCCCCAGAGATTAATGCGTGAAGGTACATCTCTAGAGTAAATTTTAAGGTTCGCGAGCCTCCCAAAATTGATTTAGCAAGGCCTGCATCGCCGCTCGAAAAATAGACTGCATATAAAGTTTCAAGGGCGACTTTGGTGTCACCAACTATAACAATGCTTAAGCAACAAATATACTTTCAAATCAGGAGACGTTTTGTCTACTTTCATCAATCATCAGTCTGCTGTTCTCTTCAGCACTTGCAGTTCCTACAATGCTATAGATTTTGAAGTACATTTTCATAAATACTGTGTTAAAAAAGTATGTAAAGGTTCTATGCCAGCTGCACATGCTTCAATTATCCAAATTTCTATTGTCTTTGTCGATGTAATTCCCGCAAAATTTAATGTCACTAGAATGCCCGGACTTTTTCAGTGCAAATATTTTAATTATGCCTGTTTTTAAAAGTGCGAGTAATAATCGGCGGCTGATTTACGCACAACTTTTTAAACATCACCTCTGAGTTGTACTCACTTTCTGTTGGTCTATTTGTCAACTCTGTTAGAATACGCAGCCCGATCTTTGTAATGGAGCAATAACAAAACAACTGCGGCGAAAAACACGGCAGTGACTTTTGACTCCCCATGGCCTAAGTGAGCGCAAACGAGTCTCCGACGTCAGGCTCCACAGTTCAAAAGGATCCCATTTTCTATGCGTGCGATACGATGAAAGGTTGCATGGTCGCAAGCGATGTAATGAATGCAACAAAGCATTCTACTCTGCATGCCGAACAGCTGTCGGGACAGACCCGCAATCGAAGCCAACGAGGAAATGACTGCGGTTTGCGTAGTTGGCCCGTTATAAACAGGTTAACTATAAAATGTAGGGACAGTAAGCCGTCGAAAAGCGAATTTATGTTCTTACCCGTAGAGCGACTTCGTCGACAAAAACGGTGTTGGTTGTGAACGACGCTATCGACGGATCCCTCAGAGCAGCTTTGAGGGATTTCATGCTCTGAAAAACATTAATTGTAATCCCAAAGATTGAAATTGTGAGATGGTCGACGCAAGAAAGCCCTTCAAAATTTCAAATAGCAAGTTGTTGTCCTACAGAACGAATGCATTGAGTTCGAGAAGTACCAGTACATAGAAGCAGTTGAACCGTTTGCTACGAAAACGAAAGGACAGAATCCAAACAGCACTTCATATCTGTCACACTCGTCAGGATAAGCTATAAGGCCACTACTATACTTGCCAGACAGGTAACTAAAGAGAGTGAGCCCTTCAATATTGTGCTTTTTTCAATCACACATATTAAAATTACTGAAAGTAGTCGACACCAGAGTTGCAGAAAACGCTACAGATCATTAAGTAGAACTGTAAGGGCTCCTTTAAATTGGCGCTGTTTGCAGAGAAAGTCTAGGAATCAGTCGATATCATATTGCTCACGGAGACATCGGCAACCGCTCCATTCAACTTACTGAGATTTAATTCCGTCCACTGCCTTGCATAGAAAGAAATAAGCTCTGGGTGTCTCAGTGGCGCAGTTTATGTTTTACAATCATGGAGTCAGGTACTTTACTTCGCGTCATATGGAGAACAACGTTATTGCCTTCTATGGCCCTAGGATACGGCTTATAATGCCGTGAGTGCGATTAAATGATGAGAAGTGCACCCAAGAAGAAGCACTTTACCCTCACAAAGAAACTTCTCAGTGGTCTACAATCTGTCATTGACTCTACTCCAAGAACTTCCACCATCGAATCAAAAGACCCCAATACGCGTCTGACCCGGGTTATTTTAAGCCGTACGTGAGCTTTTTGCTAGATAGTCAACCTAAGCACAGCACTAACTTTTGTTGGTCTTGCAGGAAACTTTGTTTAAGATATTCTTGAACTAAATACGTTGAAGGGAATCACTCTCTTTGTGGAAGAGGACAACTTAGACACACATCCCCATCGGATTGACTTTTACACTCTCCTTGCCAGGAGAAATAAACCTGTATCGCTAGGTAACGCACGAAGAAGTTTCTGAAGCGGGCTCACGGGGTTTTCCAAACGCTAAACTTTGCTAATGTTGAGGTCTATGCCTGTCACTTATGTCGATATTCTACAATTTTCAGTTTGTTCAGCCCGCTGTAGAAAATATCGCCTTAACTACAATTGCTACCTTGCTTGCCAAGGATTTTTTAGAATGTGGGCAACAGTGTGACCTGTAGCGGAAATTTTTGTTTGTAATGTTCATAGTGACCTGCTGGAAACAGTAAAGAGAGGCTGAGCGACAGTAATAAAAATGGCTTGGTCCGTGCAAGTGTTCCATTAACTCATCATAGCTGATCGACTATTTTGTCGCGATGCTTTCATCTACCGCCACCGTGCGAGAGGAGAGACGCTGTTTAGCACAAGGTAAGACGAACAGACAACGGACAAACGTGAACCGCTAGGTCAAGAGTTCTTCGTTCTGGAAATGACTTAGGCGCTAAAGCTTACGCACAAAGATGGCAGCTGAACTACACAGAATTTATATATAAAACTGATCTAGAGCTGACGCCATGCTCGACTGCTTTCATCTACTAATGTCTTCGTTCCGGACTGCTTCTTTCTCAAGGGAAGGATAAAATACTAATTGTTATTTCTAAAGGCAAAAGTGATCCAATCAGTGATCATCATAGTACGGGATCGCTAAGAAGTGTTTGCTGTAGGTTTCATATCTACCGGCAAGAAGATTAAGTGCGTTTGTGGCGAATGTGAGTACGATACTCAAGGAGTAGCGTCAATTCAAAAGGAGTCATTCGACCGACACGGCATGCAAGATCCTATTTGCCAACGTCAAGCGAGCGACAAGTGTAGCTCCGCAATCCACTTTAGAACAGTCTTCGACTCCATTTAAAAGAATTTACTCTTAAGCACCCTCGCCGATTTCGGTGTCCCCGCATACATGCTTAAACGTGTAATAATTACAATGTTTGTGGCTAAAAATTTTATTGGGTAAATTAACAAGTTTTTTTTAAATGAAACCCCTGTTTTACTTAACTCCCTTTGAACAGTTCTCTAGCTAACAGGGAAGTGGTCTATTTACCCGTAACGCTTGATAAGTGAGTAGCAGCTTGTAACAGGCGCTACGACCTTGACAATGACTTTTGCTACGGGAAACCCGTATCTTTCACTAAAGGAGACGAGAATATTTTAGCAAATCAGATAAAACGAATCGGATCGGTCTGTATGCCAAATGATACATCAGATATTGGATGCCTAAAAACGTAACGGGCTCAATAACCGCCAGTTCCGGGCAATTAATAAGATTACCATTTGCTTTGCTTTTTCCAATTTTAGTAAACAAAAGAACAGTCAATTCTTTATGTACTATAAGAGTACATATCGAATAGTGAATGCTGAGCGCGGGCTAACCAGTTTTGCTTTTATTATCGTGTGGAACGGTAACCCTTGGCAGGAGCTCTTAGAGTGGCGAGACAAAAATGCAAACCTATTTTCCCTATAAGTACTTTGAAATACAGCAAACCACTGGTAAAGTACACTGCGGTGGTAGGCGGCAAAGCTCTTCAGACCAAATACCAGCCTTTAACAGGTGCTGCTGAATAAATGTGCGCACCTAGATCATGATTAGAAATGGTCTGAAAAGGCACTGTGCTAGAAAAGACGAAAGTTCGACACGCCGTACTGGCACTGATACACCACATACTGGGTATCACCACACAGGCACTCTTGGTTTAGATTTCATACGTGGCAGGTAAAAGGCAGTACCCTGAAAGACAGCTTTAGGCTCTTGCATTCGCCCTCAAGCTGAAGAATAAAAAATATTAAAGACGATTAAAAAAAATTAGGCCGGGGGCGAGGGAAAAATCGTGTCTGACGCCAGGTAATAACCATTCGGTCACAACTTCATGCACGGGGCCACTTACGAGGAAGAATACGACAGAACATGCTGATGCGCCTTAACAAGGATGTACTCGCGTACGACAGTGATGTAGAACATAACCATAACCAAACTGGAAAAGATATGAAAACAGGAAGCTTTTTGGAGACTGAATAGACTGAATATGTTTACTACCGATGTAAACAATAATGATTCTCATATTTCGATGTGCACAAATCGATCAAGTAATGCGCGAAATTTATTCGTCCGTTGGTAAAGGACTGCAAACTTTTACATATTAATAGAAATACATAGAATGCAGCGAACAAATCTAAAGCAGATTGCAATGACTTTGGTGTCCAGACAGAACCGGAGAGCGTTATAGAGAAGGCAAAAGCAAAAACAATCGAAAAGCTAATTAGCAGATGCAGCTTAGAAAAAGACCTAGTATGACTATTAAATATGGAATGATTTGAAGAGGTACTTGCGAAGACCTCCCACCTTAAGTCTAGCATAGTAAAAGACAGCGCTCTAAAAGTACTAATAGCTTGTATATACATGTATACCGAACTCTACGTTCCCGCCGGTGAAGCGTCAGAAACAGTGGGCAAAATTACAGTTAAAAACCATAAAAGAAATAGAAGAACAGGAAGGAACCCACACTAGGTCTCTTAGTGGCCAGAAAAATTACCCCGAACACCATGAAAAAAAAATACCCTTTCAGAGGACAAATGATGGTGACGACAGCGGCATTAGAAAAATCCTTGCATTCATCCTTTAGGAAAATTCCTTTATTGTCCGGAGCCTTTATTGTTCTGATTACAAACGTAACGGGAAGATGGCACTATGCAGCGACAGCGTCGCAATCAAAAGAAACTCTGTCTTAGATTACAAAAAAAAAAAGGAAGAGGCGCACTTACGCAGACATACTGAAGTAAGAGATTGATTCAAAACAGCACAATGTAACTCTCATCCAAGTTCCACAGTCAAAAAATGGCGACGTGGACTTATACAGAAAGGGCCTCAGGAGGTACTGCCGCCTCTTTGGAGATTTCACTGAGAGGAAACAAGCGTACAAATTGAGACGCATAGCAAACAGATAATTGGGAATCTAAGTCAAATATCGCTAGGAAAACCGTGTGTAGAGTTATAAACCAGATCCCGGACACGAAGAGCAAATTTATCGTAGACGAATTTATGAGAAAGTCAACTAGTTGATTTACCGTGGCAATATGATTCTTCAGACGACAAGACAATAGAGTGATTTATAGCAGTTGGCCATTTGTCCATTAATTGGGTCTCACGCCCAATTGCCAAATGGATGTCTGTTCCTTGCTGCCTTAGCTGCTAAACGATTAGACGCAAAGCATGGGAATGTACAAAGGATGTAACTAAGGGAAAAAGGTGTTACAGACCCGACACACTCGAACATGTTTCGAGGGGGTGCAACGAGATTCCCAAATACTCTAACTGTGAGACACCATCACACACAGATAGTTCAAAAGCGTATCTGGCCTGTAAAGCATGCCTCGCAAGCAAAACAACGGGACCAAAACAGCAGTAGCAACATCGAGTGCGGCTGCAATAGCCATAGATGCGCAACACCCCTCACTGCATGACACGGTCTATGTAAATGACGGCTACTAAAACGAAGTGAATATTAAAGACAAAAAAAGCCGTAGCGAGAAAGCAGGCGTGCTCCCTGGCAATCAAATTAAAGAAAAACAACCTAACATTTCTGATGCTAACAGTAACGCTAGTTGTAGATATCTTTACGACCTTACAGAAATCATAAATAGCATTAGAGAAACAGACGAACTATTATTAAACAAATCTAGCATAGTCTAGATTAAAAGAACATTTACGAAACTAGCATTTACGAGGAAGAACACTATTAAAAACACTTGCATTATTGACGTTTTGGGAACTCAAGGGCAAACACCGAGAGGAGCTTTCATATAGTTATAGAAGTTCAAACAGCACAATGAAGGAGCTCCAACAGTTTCTAAAAGATTTATCAAACTCCGCTAAAAATGCGAGATTTTTCTCGTGGTATTTTTGGGAGACCTTAACAAAGCTTTGGAGCTACCACGCCAACAAGGTCAAAGATCGCTTCTCGAGGATTGAATGGACGAACACGATCCGATTATGATTAATAACGGATAAAGACCAACGTTCCACAACAAGCAAGAAGTCTCACACGTCGATTTTACGATCTGTGGCCCGCGGTTGTTCCAAGAATTGAGCAATAAATGCTAGAAGAGGAAGAAAAGGCCAGTTATCACAATTATATTGAATGTGGTATTTATTCAAAAGAGATCCTGCTTCAGACCGCAACGTTCCTGCCCCGTAAGAGGAAATACCAAGAAAGCAAAGAAGTTAAACAACAATAAAAAGTGAAATTATGGATAAAAATTTTGCCTTAAATGGGTCAGCCTTGCAAAAAAATGCTGGAGTAAACTTGTGAGCCAAGACAAATACGTCCAGAGAGAAGAGTGCCTGTCAACTTTACGAGTTAGTGAAACGGGAGGGCAGACCTCGCTCCAAAAGAACGCCTAAGAACTTGCCATGACCTTACACAACAAAGATCTAAGGGACCCAGGTTTCACCAGAAAACATTTAAGTGGAATTAAAAAAACTTTCCTGAAAAGACAAATGTCCAAAAGCAAAAACGGCAATGTGATAAGCTTCTTGCTGAAACAGACGGTGACTCCTTTGGAGTTGGCCGTACTACATGGTAAAAAGCAAAACAGCATTTTAGGTACAAAAGAAAGGAGAGCTGCGACTGGGCCTTTATTCCCAGCAGGGAGAATCAAAATGGTAGGCTCCTGTTCTAGATAGATTTAGATTTATGCTACAACGCTCCTTTTCAAAGAGTTTGTACCGTTAATTGCCGAGTTTTCCGCAAAAGTCGTAAAGAAAGGCAAGCTACCACAGGAATGAAAAAAAAGCAATTTAGTCTTTGTAACAACTTCGTATCGGTACCTTTGCTTGCTAGAAAAGTCCGCAAAAAGTATAAAACAAAGTCTCTATGAGTGTGTGGAAAACAATGCCGTACTTTTCATACAGGTTTTGATAATTCATCTTTTCGACAATTTATACAGGTTTTGAAACAGCCAACCGTTCTTAACAGCGGTTAATAAAGAGAAAACAAAAACGACTAAAGGAAATGAACGGCTTTAGAGATATATTCCTAGTTATACTACTTGATGTGAGAAGCGTCTTCAACAGTCTTCTCTAGGATATAGTACTGCGGACACTTAACGCGGGTGACAGCTCACCATATGTTCTGCAGATGATTTCAGACTATCTCAAGAACCGCACAGTCTAGGCCGCGTCTGTCAAATAAGAGTAGAAGTTCCACATGATTCAATCTTTGGCCGCTTAATATAAAAACTAGCTTATGACGGAAACATTCCAATTCATCCGCACCAAATACGGCACGTCTCCTGACTTCTGTGTGTGCTCCTCTACGCGAAGATGACGGCCACCATGCACACGTTAGCGTACTGCTTGGCGTTAAACACTGCTAGTAGTTCTTCGTATTGAAGGTCAGAAGGGCAATCAGAAAGGGCTCAAGGGGTCTTTTGCAGTTCATAACAGCGACGAAAAAAAAGATGATAAAAGATAATGGGAAATATATAAAACACTTACGGTAGAAATTATTAGAGGTAAAGTTCGGATAGGAAAGGGAAGGCCAACAAGCTTTTTAGAAATGGGCCGGCTTAAGACATAGCTAGTACCTCGGCTTTACAGAAAATGCAAGGGACGCAACTTCGCCAGGAAACTAGCTCGTTTGGAAAGACAGTTAGATCAGTTAGGAGATTTCGGCACACTGATCCGATGGGTTTTGCCACTCCCTTGTATCGTTTTGTTATACTAATAAATGATGATCTAGGGCGGTAGGAATAGGCAATTACTGGGTAGTGGAAACAAGTTAACCCTCGGGGTTGAAATCCATACTTGGTCCACATGATAAAGGCCGATGATCGCGCCCTAATGATGTCCGGTCGTAGGTAAACTGAATTATTCAAATTTTCCAAAAAAAATTTAAAAACCAATAGCTAAAACCGACGCTAGGAACAGCGAGAGAAACACTGCCCAAGCGCCTCTTAGGAAGAGGTTAATACGAGCTGGAGAATCAAAAATGGAGTTGATAGGAGTAACTGCAGTGCTAGCGCTATGGAAGTGCGGATTTTTACAGTGATAGATCCGGACGCCGTAAGCCTTGCAATGCTGATGCGCGGCTGAGTCATAACTGCAGATTTTTTAGCGAATATGTACACATACTAGAGAGGCAATCTGGCTGAGTACTGCGCGGTTGAAAGCGGCAATGAAATAATCATTAAGATAATCACTCACTACTGTTCTTTATTATGAGTATGCTAAAATCACAGAACTCCGTCGGAAACTCACTTCGATCTCACATTTCCCCTTCAAACCTTTACCGAGGTTTTCCGTCAATAGCACATTTTATCTCACTTGACTTGTTCCTGGAATATGCTTATTCAGTACATTAGGGAATTTGTTTTCATTATTAGTAATATTCTTCGTGTTTTAATTACTTCTATCATTAATTAAGTTGTAAATGTCGTGTAAAGGTTTAGTGAACAAAAGTATCCCAATACGGATTTGAATTCATTTTCGCAGCAATAGTTTTACACTAGTTAAGCGGAACGGCAAGTGGATAACGTTACAGACAGTACCAGAAAGGTCAGACGGCTCGTACTTTCTATATATTTTAATAAGAGTGTTATATGATTATTTTTTTTGTAATAATTCAGCGCTGTCATTTTACATGCATGTACGGAATGTAGTTCGACTTCCTTTCAGTTTCACAATTGCTCAATAGCTCTCGTGAAATTCGTAATTACAGAGCTAGCTTAGCCGTTTACTTCTTTATTTTGATGTGGAATGACAGTTGCATATGTAAATGACTGTATACACCGTCTACATGAGACCGGACATTATTTGATAATCTTCGATTATGTATCATACGAGGAACTTCAATATCAATTAAAAGCTTCAAAGCCAACCCTTCAAATGATATAGAGCTTGTAAAAAAACATTTTGTCTAATAGAGCAATGGGTCGTCGAGGCATTGTTTTATTGAGCGACGCAGTGAATGGCTTACACTGAAACAGGTTCTATACATATATAGACTTGTTTGACGCAATTGGAGACCAAACCATTTTTGGAAGGCGCTGTGATGGCGTCACAACGCCTGTTGAACTAAACACCACGGCTGATAACCACAAAGGGTATATTCTCGAAGGTATCGGGCATTTGTAACCGACCAAAAACCATCGCGATGGAAAGAAATTTTGCTACCAAAATTTGTTCTTATATAAGAAAAATACTAGAACCTTTAAGCCGGGCGAGCACGTCGGTCAGGCAACAGGCCTCTTAAGTAATCACCGAATTCCTCGTTCAAATAACAGCAGGGTCAAAATACCCTAAACACTTCGCCTCCTAGCCTGAAAGACACACTCCATATGCCGTCGCGAGAACACTCAATACAATGATGCGTTGACACTTCCAGTACGTATCCGGCTAAAGAAAAAATTATTTCTCGGAATTGATTAGCATACTCAATTACGATGATGAAAATACGTTAAAGCCTGTATTACTAAGATTATTCAAGAACGGACATGTTTTTAGTAATTTTACTTTAAAGCTCAAGCAGCAGTAACAGCACAAATACTGAAAGCAACGTGCTGTACATGTACTCGAACGTCAAGCAAATTGACAAACTATTTTACATAACATTTTTAATATAAGATAATATATATATTAATATAAGATAAGTTATATATCGTTAGTATCATCTGAAGTCGAAAAATAGTTGTATGTATATTTTATTAAACCATAACATTTTTCTGAGGTACTAATAAATTTTATGCTGTTACAAGTTATAACTTTTTTATTGAAAAAACTTTTGAAGAACAGGCCTCCGCAACCCAATTTAGCTGATAGTCCAAAAAATTTAGCTGATAAATACTCCAGAGCTCTAGAAACATGTAAGTGAAAAATAGTTGAATGTACTTCAGAAAAAGTGGCTTTTGACAGTAAAATATAATTTAGTTTGGAAAATCAACTCTCACTAGTCAAAGTTTCGAAAGCCACAGCGCTGCCAAAATTCATTGAAAATTGGTGACTATATTAAGCTAAAAGGCTTTGAACGAGGGTATAGCACATGAATGGCGCAAAACCTTTTCCGATCTATGTCCGTGGGTTTTACTACCGTGCCTAGAAAAGGGCAACTAATAGACAAGAGTACCTATTACCGATTCACTTTAAAAACAAAAAAATAGAGAAATTACACATGGGAACGTAAATAGTAGGTATATTCCTATCAATAAGCTGCCAGACCACTGAGTTAAGTGTGTAAAGATACAGGAGCGCAGCTCCTAACACACAGAGAGCAATTAGCCCAGAAGTTATTCAATTTCAGAGTCCGTCAAGTTGACTTGTAACAGCTTAATAAATGATGAGATTGTAGGCGCTGGATTCAACAAAACACATGATAATAGCATATATTCAATATGTGCTGTTATTAAGTAAAAACAAATTAGGACATACCATTTACAAAAATTATTAAAACCATTTTGATTGGCAACCGATTATTTAAAATTAGGTAAAGCAGGGAAAAAGTTCAATCCCTTTTATTTACGACGCATAAATTGGCTACCACTTCTTGATAAATTATAAATCCTAGAAAAGTTGCTGAAAAATTTACTTTCGTCGCTTCTGGCCAACGTTTATTTTTCGGATCATATTTCAGGATCGGTAACACTCGTTGAGAGCTGAAGAACAATCAAACAGTTCTTACTATTTTTTCAAAGCTTGAGACGAAATATGATTCTTGAAGCGTCGCTTGGCGCCCCTCAGATGGTAATTTTGCCAATTTCGTCGGTCGAGTGTACTTAGTAAAGAAAGATTGCTCGTTACGTAAGACCGATAAAAATAGCTAACTAATTTATTTTATCTGTCTTGTAATAATAAAAAACTCCCCGTATATATATATATATATATATATATACGGAGAGTTTTAACATAACGTATGCAATCCAGTTTGAACATTTCCGATGATATTGCCATATCGTTACTTAGTCCTTCAGCATAGCCTGAAGATGTTGTATGTAGCTTATCGCATACCTCAGCGTCTCCACCTACACGAAAAAGAAATTTAAACCATATAAATTTACCGTTGTACCAATTAATTTAAGTTACGCACTATGCAAGAAATGTGGGCGGTAAGACTAACACAATTTGTTTGCGTTAATGATAACCATATTTACGCTGCATGAAGAGCACAAAACTTGTCGCCGAAACGAAACACTCATACTTGCTTTACATGCCCCTTCCGTAATGTATGATTGCAAATAGTTTTGGTTTCTCCATGTACTAGCTATAAAGTTAGTGACTAAGCAACTAAGTTATTGTCTTCATGATGATGCTGTTGTATCCTAAGTAATATGTGAGAAAATAAAGGTTTGTAGATACATACTTGATTCTTTAATAGAAAAACCTTACCAATAGCAAAGGCAAAGCAATTCTCAGATGCATCGCCTTTTCCACTATTCACTTGTCTGTCTACTCTCGCTTTAAAAAGACTATCGGCTTGAAATTTAACTTCCTTGCTATATCATCATTCTATGTGTTCTAAGGCATATAAATCTGTGTTAGTGGTATGGTTAGTGGCAATAACATGTGTTGAGAAATGGAGTTTCGGAAATATCATTTGAGGCACTATATGCTGCTTAATTTTTAAATGTGAAGTAATATACCCGGACAGCATAACGTATTGAATAATCTAATAGTTCAGTACGTGTTGTGACTTTTTAATAAAGGTTTGCCAGATTTCGTGTAGGATAGTTTTCTCTAGACAATGACCTATCGTGTAAACGGCCCAAAGCTTGTCGTGAAATACAATTTTAGACCTTGCCAGCCATTCCCGAAATTTCCGCTCAAATGCACCAGCAATTTGAACGGAGTCTGGAGTGATTCAGTGAGTAATTTGAGATCGTCTTCACGTCATGGAAAAGGAAGTAGGTAAGTTCCCATAAACTTGATAAACAACCGTTGTTTCCGAACTGCACCCGCGTTATCCAATCTGTTAAAAGAGATTTGTTATTAAGAATGAGATATGAATTCTCTGCTACTATTTGAAACGTAGATATTATGAGTTATGCTGGGCAAACAAGATAATTACAAAAACAAGGCTCTCGTATGTGTTTTATGGAGTGTGAAAAGACAGCGTTATATTCAGCTTCGAAATCCTCGTGAAACGATGTTCAGAGAGCTAAATGAAGCGATTTTATGAGTGAAAAAAGACTATTTACAGATCAAGGATCTAAAAAGCGTTCTTGAATGACAACGTTTACTTCCAGACAGCTGTCGAGATGAAAAGCAGCCTTTTAATTTGGCAACATTTATCACATTTTTAACAATGCTAGATATTTGAGAAACGTTCCCAGAGGTTAGGAAGGTCAGTATACTCAATCAGGTATAGGCCGATTTTTCTACTAAAATAATCAGATTATTTAATATGCAATTTCACAGCAAGGGTATCGTAGAACTCTTACCTATAACAAACTTAACAGGGAGCCATTTGACGAGGTCTTTTCTACAAGAGACAATAGCCAATAGCCAAGTTTCCAGCACTTCCTATCAGAGTGAAATTGGCCACGATATTTGAACTATAGGATTAGTTACAAGTTTCTCCAGTTGCATTTCATACGGGGAATTGGCTGTTTCAAAATCAGGGTGCACTCAGCTCCGATCGTTTCTGGAGTCGGTTTTTGCCGAAAAAGGATTTCAGAAGGATCAGAAGTGATGCTTCACTCTAAAAAAGAATACTAAATTATGTTAAACAATTTATTTGCGTTTTATTAACCAGAAGGAACAACCGTGTAACTTTCACATGATGTCTTATGACCAATCTGTAACATAGCAGCCTTATAATAATTTCCTCACTAGCACTCTGATCTAAGGGGAAAAATGCAACTTTGTGTATTGCAAACCTGCAACCTCGTATGAAGAACGCAATCATTAACATCAGGAGCCATTATGTCTAGTTAGAAACGAGTAATATCAAAATTGAAAATATGGCCGCACAACTGATTATTGGTTCTTAAAGACTGCTAGGCTACCTACCTACAGCTAACAGTAAACTTTCCGTCAGAACAATTTGCTACGACTCTGAGAACAGTCTTGTATTGTGGAAGTTATTCGTGGGAAGCTAAATCTTTCGAAAGATTTCTATAAAAAATACTAAAAGTAAATAACTGTTGAATTTGTATATAACTTGTCCACTACTTCAATATATCAATATGCCAATTGCTTAGGCTATTTTCTCACTATTTTCATACTTGTCATACTACTTTGTAGAACATTAACTAAAGTTTCTGATCGAACGGCCTTTCCTGTAATGTACCTCCTTCCTGTTTCCCCCTCTAGTTTCCAACAGATACTCGGTATCCCGGTCTGACGTGATTTTGTAATGTGTATTCGCGGAACCACATCATTCTATAAATAAATGGATTCGAGTTGCTGCGAGAAAAGATGAAAATTCAAAATTGTTCAATCAAACATAATTTTGCCGGCTGGCGATTATTGCTATTTACTTGTTACATGCATGCATTACTATAAGCGAATATTCTGCATCCGGTAATAATAATAATAGTGGTGGTAATAATGTCAGCGACCCAATTTTGTAAAACAATGTGTAAAGAATTATATTTTTTAATTTCTACGATACCTTCGTCGATGTTCGACGGTCATACATGTTGCCTATTACTTTTATCCTTACTCTCCCAAAATGACTAAAATAGAATGAAATCACGATGTGTTTTCGTTTTAGCGCTAACTAAAAAAAATTCTAAAAGAAAAGGGTTGTGATAATTTGAGATTTCTGAATCGTTTCCTAAATTCCTCGCTCTGGTTTAAAAGTGTCTCGAATGTCCAAGCATAAAATCAAAAGCTTGTATTTTTTTACTGTTGAAAACTTCTAATCGTCTTGCCAAGCTCCTCGCGCTTACTCGGAATACTGATCGATATTTAAAACTACGCTGAAACCGTAAAATATCAAATCTCTACAGGCAGACAGCGGACATGGGAGCCATGCCTGCGCCTAAGTATCAACAAATGAGTAGCCACAACTGGCCGTTCACAAAAAATTCAAAGCAGTTTCGTAAAAGCACATCTTGCACAATTACTAAGTGCTGTAATTTCACGGTCCTATTGCGAGCACCTTTGCATTACATCGTACAATTTTCTTCTTGGGAACAATCGATCTTCTTGAGAAACGCTGATCAAAGTATCCATTGCGTAAGCTGTCGGCTTCTGTTCCCATAGGCACACAAGTGATTTTAATCTTTGAAACTGAGTTGGTTATTAAAAGTTTCAACTACTTTTCCGCACCAATCGGCTATTTATGGTTGTCAGTATCCAATAAATGTGAGTGCCATTTACTTTACCAAGGATCACGGTTATTACGTAAATATTAATCCTTTCTGCAAGTTTTCTTACCTTAAAATCTTTATAAAACCAGAATTATCCAAATTTTCCATGGCGTTAATTGACATAACCAGAACACTAAAAGCAAAGATTTATTTAAGAATTCATAGCTTCTGGAATATTAATATTCCAGAAGCTCAGCAAATCCTTTAGTATTTGCCAAATGTGAAGGGTTGCTTTGTTTTCACGATGGATAATAGATTTCTTTATTTGACATTATATTACGTTAAGGGTCAAAATTTGACGTAAATACTGTGTTCAACAATTTTAAAATTTAAAAAAAAATGATAAACAGTTCAGAAAAGTAGACTCCATCGAATGTCAAACTCTTTTTCCGTGCTGTTGTTATATTTTGGAAAATAAACGTCGCCCATGTGATGATCCGAGCTCATTTTTCTTGTTACCTACTACAAGGACATCATCCTTTAGACTTTTAAAAGCCAGTTTTCCTTATGAGTTTTCATACAGAGTACAGAGAGAGATGGCTTATTGTTACAGAAGCCTTGTTATTTATGGTCTTGTTATGTTGCTTATCATATAACGAACATTTTTGGTCTTTGATAACTTTGTCAAGACTTTCTATCAATCCTACTAAACTGATCAATGAGGCTGCTACAAATAAATCCAAATACAACTGAATCACTTTTGGATGACGCCTTATTAACAAATTAAATTTCGCTATTCGGAGATTTGTTTTTTAATGATCGACATCTCTTTTTGAAAGAAAATTTCGGGAATTTACGCTCGATGGCGAAGTTTTTATTCCTCGAAGGCGACAATGCTGCAGCGATTCATCGGAGATCAGTGAGATCATTAGAGAAGAAGGCCTTAAAGTGAACGGCGCAAACGTTTTCAGAACAGAATGTAAAAGACAAGCGAGGAAACAACCGAATGTCCCGTAGGACAATATAGTACCCCAATTGAGGAGGCTTTTTACGAAAGCAGAATTCGGTATCCAAAAGCTCTGTCGATCGAAGCTGGCGTTTCGCACGTAACGTGTTACAAAATTTAACCCTTTGCAGTAAAAATGCAGAAATGGAATTAAAAAGTTGGTCCTTCGTAAATCGATTCTAGACCAGCTGAAAATGCAAGTGATATATTCAACGTACAACTTGAACAACTTCAATCAACAGAACACCCGCCTGAAGCATACGATCGCTGTAGATGAGACAAGGTTCAAACTCTACCGCCAACTGAAAAAACGGCAGGCGACAGAAGGCGTCAACGGGAGAGAAATCGAATTCAGTTACAACATCGAGCAGGTGTCGCAATTTCGTTACCTTTTAGATTTATTGAGCCTCAAGTGCATTTTGGGTGGATTGAGCCTCAAGTGATTTCTGATTTGAGTAAAAAGATGTCCAACGAAGGTTCAAAAAAATGCTTATTCTGCTGAAGTCTACGCGATTACGTAGTCTTATGTTTTTGTATTCTGGCTTAGTTAAGCCAAAAAAACAGAAAATATAATGACAGTATTAAAAACAACCTCTACAACAAGGTCTACTGTTTTCATGAAAACAGCTTATGGGTTATTGATATATCTAGAGTAAATGTGCTTGCGTTAATGACTATCTTCAGATAATAAACTGATTCAGACATTGATCGTGCCTTCCCGATTAAATTGCTACTTCTTGATCTAAACCTGTAGAGTAGTATCCTAACGTGTCTTTTTTAACGTTTCTCTAATTATATATATTATCTAATCTCTGCATATATATATATAAATAATATATATATAAAATATATATATGCAAAATAATAAAAAAACGGCTAAGCTTTCTAAACTAAGCTTCAAGGGGAATTCAAAATGTGAGATTAACTTTCTGTGTGTATATATATATAAAGATGAACACGTCTCCCAACCTTCGAACTTTGTGCTATTATTACAGGATAAGATCCATAGTACAATTGATTGACTAACATAAATAGTTAGGTGTAAATGTGTGGTTTTAGACTCTTACCCGGCTCACCTTGCTGAGTCTTCTATCTCTGGACTTATTCAGCAACGGCAGGTGCGACCGCAGTCTTTCAAAGCCATCGTTCACGTTACGAACACGTTGCCTCTCTCGCTCATTACGTTTGCGAATAAACGAGGGCTCAACCCAACCATAATCGAATGGAGCGAATGCTACAGGTAAAGGGATTTTGCATTCGGGCGAAAAGGGGTCCTTTGACATAGTGACGTCGTCACCCCCACATGAATCGCGGCTACTGTCTTCGCCGTTAGTTGGTGCTGAAAATTTCATGTGAGTATTTTTGAAAGAGACAATCAAATTGTGAATAATTATTTATGAAAAGACTATATGAGTATTAGTCACATAGAAATTCCAGATACAAAAGTAGATGTTGGCGAAGAACCAATAAGTTGACAAAACAATTTGTTCAGCTATAACCAAAATACATGTATGAATGAGGGAAAATCAAGTTCGCGATACGGTTGAAGGCCGTCAGATAGTTTACCAGTCACCCTTTCGTGTCACTGCACCAGGGACACTAACGCTAATATTCAACATACGTCTCTTGTTTATATTGCTTCATAATACATATTCTCTCTATGCAGTTACATTATATAAAATATGCTGAAAATACAATACTAGCCTTAGATTATTCCTAAATAAAGGGGTTTTCATATAGCAAATTAGTTAGTGATTCTCATTGTTTGTTTGTTTGTTGCTGAAGCTGAAATCATTAATATGTGTTGTGAATTTTTAAACAGCTATTGATATTATACATATTTCCAATAAGGGTTTTAACAATGGGAGTTTTTTGAGATGTTGTGGCGCGTGAACTCTCCGAATTTTCAGTAAAAGCTAAATGAGTTGAGTATTACTACATAACTTAGCAAACTATTTATATATATAGTTAATTCTCAGAAGCCTTTACCTCACTTTTTATTTTTGAGAAGCTAATTCTGTTCTGATTTGATCAAGAATTTGCTCTGATTATGATTGGAAATTGCGTTATATAATAGATCTATAAAAAAAAATAGGTCGAAAATATCACCAGTTTATCACAGATTCGTGACCCCTGACCTTAAGCTATCTTCGTCAGTACGCAAGCTCCGAGAATTTATACCAGCTAAACAATGATATTTCAACTTTGCTAGTTTATCTAAAAACGGAGTGATAACAAATTTTATCTTAACATTACTATAGAGGTATAAATGTGATTACTATAATCTAATTATTAAAATTTCAACTTCACTGGCTTAAATCTGTGTCATTGTACGAGAGCTTTGGCGTGATGAAGATAATCAAAATAATGTCCTTGTGCAACAACGAAACCATATAAGTTAAAAAATCTTGGGAAATTTGATATGCGCCATTCTCAAGAGCTGATCCTCAATGACCCTTTGGTTTGACATTTCAAGTCGCCTATTGTTAAAGGGGTGCCAACAATGACCTTATACATGATTATTTTATGTTCCGGATTTATTTTATGCTCGTGAATATACGCGTTGGAATGGGAGTACGTTAAATTAAAGTAATATTCCTACTAAAAAGTCTTGAGAATAGTAATCCGTGAGGGCAGGTCTGATGAGTATGGTTGGTGACGAAGGGCCTCCAGCTAAAACTCTTCAAAAACATTTTTATTCATAGCTTTTCACTCACCCCCGTTGCATCGCTGCAGGTCTGCTGCGGTAGTTATCCTCTGTCCTGCCGTTACAGTTACGCTCGTAAACAAACGTTGTACTTTCGCTGAAATAGCGGACTTCGTATGTCGATCACTATCCTGTAAGCTGTCCTGCTTAACATTTCCTTTTATTGACCTTTGCTGCTCCGTTTCAAATACAGGTGGAGGGGACCTCGGTTCTGGGGATTCCATTACCTCCGAAAATATTTTGCTAAAAAGAGTCGAAAGAAGTTATTGTTTATGGCATCGCAGATATATACGCGTATGTTGAAGAGTATATATATATATATTAAACTTAAGAAATGAAATTCATGAAATTGTAGCAGATAGAACTTGCACTGATCTACCAAACAGACATCACACTCTGATTGGTCACCTGCTGCAAGTGTTACTTATTAACCAAAAGAACCAATCCTTATGTATAGTTTTTTCTTATTTTATTTAATTATTGGAGGATCAAAGGATGTCTATGAGTTGAAAAGCCAAATACGTTACCACTATACCATCGGAGGGATCAATTAGTTATCAATGGAAAAGCAAACGAAAAGTGATACCTTTTATCCCTCGATGCACATCGCACGCCTTTTGTGTTAGTTCAGTAGCAATGTACTTGCCTAGTAATTCTATAAACACAAGCCAGAGTCAACTGCACAATACAGAAGTTAATGGCAGCTCCGGACGGAAGTCTTGGAACGCATCTAGGTGACTTGTCCAACATTGATTACAACGCCCCGTCCGACGAGAGCCGCAGGCTTGAATATTGCATTTTCTTAGTTCGATCCTAAAATTCGGTCAGAGGCACACGCGCTCACCCGCACAAGCTCTCGCCACTGTGACATACCTAACACGCAAATTTAACGAGAGCTACTTGTTATAACACTCCTAGTAAATGCAGACTAACAATACTAGTTTACTATGAAGCCTCTAACAAAAACTGCCCAATGATACCCCTACCAAGCCCAAACGTCCAATCCGATCCTCTCAGAATTGCTGTTTCGCTTTTTTTTCCAAGTCAACGACGACATCAAGAGGATGTTCGTTTCGTTGAGCCCTAAAGCATCGCTTATTCTTCACAGCGCAGCCGCCGTTGCATTACGACCCTCCACACCACACCTTATTATAAGCACGACAGATACCACCGGCACGACAAACTAGACACAGTCACACCACGGTATCTTTCTTGTTTTGTTCCATCAAACGTTTCTTTTAGTTTATTTAGGATATGAGCAATTTGTTACGCTTATTTGACCTAGCAACCGCTCCAAGCAAACTTTCCGGTAAGTATATTTTGTAACTTGCTCGGGCGGTAGCGAAGTCTCTCGCTCCTTAAATCGTAGCTTTCGACGGCTGCTGGTGCACTGGCTGCTAAAAGACTCCATATTTTGTTGAAAATACATGTAAATAATACTTTTTCTTTTCTTCTTTTACCTGGTGCTAAGTCATAAGTCGACGGCAATCAAAATTTGACTACTCACACAAAAATGGGTTTTGCAGACTGGTCAAGCAAAGTAAACATATTCCACGCGAAGTCGTACTTTTCTGATGGCTATGCCGGAACCTGTACGGTAGCATATGCGCCTTTTTACTAAACGCTGGTTATTGTTTCATCAAGTATCTTATTGCTATTGCAAACAACAGAACATTCAAGCAGATTTGGTTCCTGATTTGTACACATCCATGAAAACGCCTCAGGCGAAGTTGAGACTGCAAGGCTTTAGCTTTGAGAACTGATTCCGCTGTCGCAGAGCTGTTGCCAATTGCTCCATACTCACTAAATACGCCTCCTGTTTCCGTCGAATTTTATATCCGGTACTGTTTTTGGATATTCCTTTGGCAACACCTCCCGGTATGAAACGAGGTGAAGTCTCGCTATACTATCATGGAGACAGTTTGATCTACCATACCTAACCAGATTTTTTTTCTCTCTTAGAAGACTAGTTATAGCATAAACTCTGTCAGCCTAGACGCTTCCTCTTCCTTTCTTGTTGGCCCTGGGTGGCACTTCGGTAATTCTCAGTATTAGGTCGACACTATCGAAACTCACTGGAGCTATTTTAGGATCGAATAAGCTGCCATGTAATCGCTAAAAAACCGAATTGAAGGGTTGGAGGTAATTAAATCGGCTTACAAACTGAAGCCTAAGCTTGTCTACCCGTGCGAGTAAACCCTTTTTTAAACTTTATAGATTCTCTTGCACATGCTGATAACTCATAATAATAATAATAATATCCGAGTAATAAAGTCTCCATTCTCTTTTGTACCAACGAAGTGATCCGCATTTCCCTTGTGGCTTAAATTATCTCTCTGGCCAAATCTGGTCGCCTGCAGTGATGTTTAGGTACACCGTCCTCAAGGGAATCTTTGGGTCCACTAGTTAAATAGTGCCATCTAGCACGACAGCAGTCCTGCTTGCTGGACGTGATCGTGTACCCGATAGAATACCCATAATACTCATAATGACAATGAAATGTAACAGCGATGTTCGTGGCTTTGAAATAAACGGCATGAGCTTCAATATACTGCTCACAAGAAAAGTCCACCATTGCTTGAAAAAAAGCTTCGTTGTTTTGCTTGGCGAGTAATCGTCTTGATGCACGCAGGAATTGAAATGCTAATCTCATCTGGTCAACGGGTTTGTCGCAATTGGGTTTTAACCAGTGGAAACGCAGTTGCATACACCTTGTACCTCATGGTTCTTGATGACAGATCAATCCATAGCACTGGGGCGTAAATTTTGCATTGAAGTACCTGGTAGTCAAAGTAAAGGTTTTCAATTTAGGCTGCAGCAAATTATCTCCAGCATCCTAATGGTATTCGCATATCGGCCTGTTTGACGTTTTAATAATATTTAGTTTATTTTACCGCAAGACCACATAGTTTACGTCTGCCACTGCTCGCCTCATGTTTCAAACCCGTTCAATATAAGTAACAGAAGTACCCTCCATTTCTGTGTTAGGTTCTACGATACCTGCTTCCTTATTGTAGAACATTTTTGATCGACTTACTTCCACAAAAAAACTTGGAGTATACTAGGCAATCTTCCAATACGGTTCCTGCAAGCTTTTTATAGCACCTAATAAGTGAATTGGTAACAAGAGCTTGGCCAATATAAAAAATGATTTAAGCAGAAAGCGACATTTTCAATGAATCTATTTCCTTGAAAATATTCTCACATATGACTATAGATTCCACGTATATAGTCGGCAAGTGAAGGGTCTAAACTAGCAATATTGGCCAGCTACCGAACTGGAATTTGCGTTTCAGTTATCGGAAATGACTAGCTAGTTGGGAAGCTAATAATCTTACCTTTTTAACGATATATACAAACAGAAAAAACTGATTTTACTATGATAATTCAACAATGACAGTTAGAGCCGAAGTGAGGTAAATAAAGCGAACGATTTTTTTAGGAGTCGGAAAAATCTGATAAATTTTTGTTAAAAATGAATCACACTATAAAACTAGATACCAAGCTCGCGGTTAGTAACTGTAACGACAGGGTTTGCTGCTCGAGACAATTGGAAAAGCATATCAAGAGTCTAAAAATAGAAAAGCACCTGAGTCGGATAACCTAACACCTAAAAAACGCATTCATATATGCATTAATAATCTACTTTGTGAAATTCATTTTTACTGCCGGCCTATATTACAGCATAATAAAAGTAACTACAATGGTTTTTATACGGAACGGCGAAAGTCTATGACGGTGCTGACCCATCTTGCTAAACATTAATAATTCAACTAATGGAGTACTTAGAAACAAATTCAGTTTTATCGGAAAGACAACTCGGCATCAGGAAGAGATGGATACATTGCTCGTAATCATACATTTAGGAAGCTTTAGAATATAGAAGTGCTAATAGTAGTTTTTTCAGATTTTTCACCTGCAATTGACACTGCTGAGAGGGTGACTTTTAAACTAAGTTGGAAAAATAAGGGTTCGGAAAGCAGCACTGTAGAACAAAGTCATATCTCGATAAAAAAGAGCAGATCTGTAAAGTAAACACTAATGTTTAGAAAACATGCTTTATCGATTGCAGCGAACCTCAGGGAAACCTTGTTTATATATGTTTGTTATTGGTCGTTTATATATGCCCTCATTGAGGGCATATATAAACGACCTACATACAAACACACAAACAAGAGCCTCATCGGGTATGCCGGCGGCACATGTATCGTGTATTAATTTCAAAAACGGGGACAGATTATTGCAATCCGTAAAATAAAAATTTGAAAATTCATAGCAGCACTCTCTCAATCGAATACTTCTCGAACGCAATATAACATAGCTCTACCAATATCAAATCATTCACGCACTACCGCAATGAAACGCTGAAATGCCTTACTACAGCAGATACAGATATTGGAAATAATGACAAAGAGACATTTTGCATATAAACTTGGGGTAACGCTTAATGTTCATAGTAGTGCAGACGCCCTACGTAGCCCACAAGAGATAGATCCATCAACAACTAGGCAACAAAAAACTCGCTTGCAAAGACTCCATATAGCACTATATAATACTGGGGCAGCAGAAAAAGTATTGTCCATTTTTTTAGAGAGGTAGCTTTTAAGTCGCATGATGCATGCACTGAAAAGCTGAGATTTGCAGTATTCCTAATTATTCATTCAAATCGGAGAATGAGTAAAATTTCCGTTAAAAATTACTGTATCTATAACTTGAGTACGATAGAGAAACAAACGTTACCAAAAATAAAACGGCCTAAGATGGTTCTGGAGATTTTGGTGTAATAGATGCCGAAAAAGCCGATAGAGTTAATGAAATTGTTAAAGTTGAGCATGACGTCGCAAAGGGCTTGAAGAAAGCTGGTATTCAAAACTTAACGTTAAGTGCTATGCAAATTGATGCAAAAAAGTTTGCTCAATTGTACTTCTGACTGCAAAACCCTACAGAAACGTAGCAAAATCGGGCCATTTCCAAAGCCATTGATAACGAATTAGGAAAAGTGAATCACATACAACAATGATGTAAAAACTGATTACATACGACAATGATGCGGAAATAAAATAAGTGTACCCTTCAACCTGTAGCAAAAGCCAGAGTGACGCTAAAAAAGCTCACGTCAATGTCGAATCGTGCATCGTGTTGCAGCCGCCTGAATAAACTGTTGTCAATAACTAACAAGATTACAACAAGCCATTGAAGCGTCGTCTCCCACCGTAACATCTTCAGCTGCCTGGCAGAATTGTGAGAACCTTAATGAGCAATTTTAATGCATCCGCCGTATAGCCCGCATATTCAGTCTTTGCAGAACCTTATTAGCATTGTTAATTTAGTTTTGATAGAAAGATGCAAAGGTCACTTGTCTTAATTTTTCACCCAGAAATTGTGCAGTGTTGGGGTTAGGATGCTGCCAAAGAAAATAGCAGAATATCATCAATCAAAACAAGCCATATTTATTTTAGTAATACCATTTCAAAAAAAATATTTGCTTTAACTTTGGAAGAAAAAAAGGTTTTCTACCATTTTTACCGAAAGTGAATACCTTTTAGACGGCCCAATATTCTAATAGACAGTAAGCGAACAAATGTGCGCATACTTCAATTGGGCAAGGGGTGCACATGCATGTCACTCCAATCAACCCACATCACTGCAACACAAGAGTGGGCTTTAACGGACTATAACGCTAAACACTGTTGTAGACTTGAATACTGTTTTTCATTTAAAAAGATAAATTATAGAAATGGCTAACTATTAAGAAGCCTTAATATTTGTCCTCTGCGCGTCGTTATCTGCACGGGCTGCATGATTCTGGTGGGCCGGCTCAGTACAGTATGTTACGCCGTCACCATTGCATGGATGTTTTAGCACATTTATAATGACGGTTAATATGCAAATTAGAAAAAAAATTAATACATGCGCATTCTCTCTCAATACAGGATAATTTTCGGATATTACTTTCTTGGATTAGGGATGAAGGGTAACAGTAAATACCAGAGGTATCACCGTGCCAGGTGTGCGAATTTATGAAGTCGTTCCACATCGCCCTCCCTCGTATAATTCACAATGGGTTTAGACTCGTAACGCCTACCTTCTCAACTGGCTATCACGGATGGCCGAAATGGGAAGCAGGTCAAAGGTAAAAATGTCTAAGGTCCTACTTGAGAATATATACATTTTTTCTTTATTCTCTATATAACTCTTTTTAGTGCACCAAAAATAAGAAATTTAGAACGAAAAAGAAAATAAAAATAAGCGCTCCCTTCAGTCCATCCTAGAGGGCATACACACTCATCGGCTGAATTCAAAATATTTCAACTGCTACCCGGTGATCGACTAATAAAAGCGACTACCTACAGAAGTTAAATATACTTCTCCACTCAAGTTTTTCATGCGCGAAATCCCAGAATAACGATAAAATCCACTTTTTATTGTAGATCGTTAAGGTCTTTACGCTAGAAGGTGCTGTAAAACCTAGCGACATCTATAGCTTCGCCAAAGGCTATTATTATCTGGCACCATTCTCATTACGTCGATTTAGTGGTCGACTTAGGCGTTTGGATTTCGTCGTTAAAATAATACTCTTCCGCCACTCAGTACTGTCTTCCATAATTTTATTCCTTGAGCTTCGACTAAAGCTTAGAGTGAGCCAACATGTGCGAGGGTGGTTAAATCTAATGGGCAATTTTTGGCAGTCCAATGGGAATATAAAAAGCACGAAGCTTTCAATATTATATTACTGAAAATTTGAAATGAACAAAAAGAGACGGTAAATATACCTGGAACATGCGAGAAATATCGTAGCTATCAGGTGTTTTTCAAAATGATGCAGTTTTCCTAATGTTAAAATAGGAATAATGCATACATGAGTATGTGAGTAAATTACTTTTTAAACGGGTCTAGCAGCGAGTCAACAAATATTGGGATTCCAAGAAGGCAAGTGTGAAAACGCCGAAGTCGCAAGAGAGATGATAGCTCAACTTCCCATAGCCATTAAAAGGAACTTACATAGTTGAACAAGATAGATTCATGGTGCAAACAGCATCTTTTGCGAGGTTTAGATTTTCATCTTATTCAACTGAAAATCTATATTATATATCCGAGTGTCTTTTTTACATTCTCCAAACGGCCTTACAATAAAAAAAGTGCTGTGCTTCCTTATAATGATAAAAAAGGGTCCGTTGGAACGCATAATGAAATATAGTGTAGGCTTTCTCGATAAAACAGTTGCCGTCATAATTAAAATTCGATTTGATTTTTGAATATTAATATACGCTAATAATAATAAACACGTATATATACGGTTCATTTTTAGTTATTTATAGACGCGGCAAAACCACGAAAATATAAATGAATATCAGGACTATCGATTAAAGCTAATCGGCTAATGATAACAGTAAAAAAAAGCAGCCCTCTTATAAATGAAGAAAAGCCGTCAAAAAATGTTCAGGATTAGCCCAATCGACAGTTTTACATTATTCATATATCACTTCCGATGTCACTGTTTCATCAACGATATTTTAATGATTAAAGTACGCTGATGTCTATAGCTCATATTTCTCAAGCGAATTATCTAAGAACCTAACACTTCTCTATTCTAAACTGCCTAAAAAATGATTTTAATTAAATATAAAAAGTTACCGCTATAATAAGATCAACTTACGGTTACGTTTGATGTTTATGCAGAAAACCATCCCCAAATGCATATACAATTTAAAGGTTGAAATTCCATGTATTCCCTGGTGCATGACCGGGAGCCAATTTTCTTATCCTGAGCGATCGTAGTAGATCGGGCGACTAGGTCCGGTTTTAGTGATTTAGATGAACTCTATTAAAATCATTTAACATGAACATTGAAGTATGACTTTTGAACGGAGTATAAAAAAGTTTTCCATAATATATTAGAAACTGCTTTGCATTAAATACCTCTATAGCAACTCTTGTATATATGCCACTCAGGTTCTATTATTTCATGGATTGTTATTCAGTTACTGCCAAAAGGCCGTTCGTTGGTGCTCAACTCAATACTTAGTGCGCAGTCGTCAGGAGAAAAGGAATGGTACCACTGACAGCTAGGACGTTCGGCCAATGCTAACAGACTCTGTTTGAGCACCTGTTCAATGATTTCCCTCCTCTGCTCTATGATTTCTGCTCATATAGTTGAGCTATTGTGAAGCACGAATTATAGCGCTGTCACAAGCAAGGCCTCAGTTGTTGGTAGCGTATGCCTTATGGTGACTCTCATAGTAGGGACCTCTGGCTCGTTTCGTGTGCTCGACATTTCTTTTAATAAGGCGCTTATAGAATGTGATTTCAGTAGGCGGTTCCATATTCGCTGGCTAGCATTACCTTATTAGTGCTGCAAGTTACAAATATTGAACCTCAAAACTGAGCTAATTTGATGACTAACTATTAGTGATACAGCTGAACGTATATTGTCAAACTGGTAAAATATAGACATTAGGTATATAAATAATCTTTCTGTCTTTTGATAGTTTCGACAATAGTGTAAAGACTTGAATTTTCGAAGAAAATGCCGTTGTGATCTACAATCCGCTACCATTTGCTCGAGGATTTCTCGACTGTTGAAGAGACAGAAGTCAATTTTTTGACCTCCCTCAATTCCCCAGTTTTCTAGCTCACAGGACTTATATCAAAATAGGCACCTGATAGTGTGAATGAGTTGAGTCTGAAAAAAAGGTAGCGTGAGGCAATTCACCGTTTCACGGGTCATAAGGCACCCTTTTCGTTTCACAAAAAGGCTGTTTTGTATACTTTACAGTCTTTTGCCAGGCTAAAAAAACACTAAAGCAACTGCGCGAAAATGAATCGTCAGGTTCAAAGGTTACATTCTGGACCTGGAGGATACATCCCGGAAGGCCTTACCAGGTAAATGGGAACCTTAGATAATGGGTAACTAATTCATTGGCCAATAGTATAGATGCCGAGTACGTAAGGGAATTCGAGTATATGAGATTTTCTAGAAAATCAGAAGCCTCGGCGCTCTATACACTAAGCACAAGCACAAACAACCGTATCTCGAACGACAGGTACAATGAATGTTTCCTAGAAAATGGTACTTGTACGGTGCTATGAAGTGGAATAGAATCTGGAGAGAGAATAATTCCAGGGATACGTCTAAGCGTGGAATTAAGCCACATCTCCACCCAAAGAAGATATATTTCATATCACTAAATGGGAATGCACTGGAAAATGCATGGGAAAAACAGAACGACTGACAAAGATACTATTTATAGCTATTAAAGATGTTATATATGGCTCATGATGTCGAATAAATAAGAATATCTAAGATAAAGGCCCAACAACTAAGGCGAAATTCGTTAAGGCAGCCTTGTAAGAGCTTAAGTAAAATATTTTTTGCATCTGCTTTAATTTTCAAATCTCAAGTCAATGGCTTACTGTCTTTTCCGCTCACTTGCAAGTTACGGGTCTTAAGACCTGGTCAAATAAGTTTTTCAGAAGATTTTGAGAAGAGATAACTTAGTTGATCGACAAATTAGAGAAGTCGGTTAAGACTAACAGAAAATACATAATGCATGAATAAAAGCGCCAAGAACCTTCCTGTAATCGAGTTTCTTTATTCACGTGTTTTTTTTTGTCAATATTTGAGCCAGTTCGATTTCACAATGGGAGTTAGATAGTATTGGAAGATCGAACATTGGTGTTCGAAGAAAGCATAGAAAAATATGGCAGCAGTGTGTCAGGTGTTACTCACATAGGCTACAATCGGAATCAAATTTTGGACTAATAGCGGGCTAAAAATCCCAAAAATGCAATACAAATACTAGAAAGGACGAAAAATTTAAAAAAAAAAGATGAAAATATACACAAAAAACTTTAAAAAATATTAATCGCTGGGACTTACTTGGACGATCCAATTGGAAATCGATATTCTTTTTTCTAAAACGTCCGTTAATTTCTGTATCGAACATTTATATTTTAAAAAGGGCTTTTTGGGACATTTTGGTTAATTTTCGAATTCTTCGAAATCTAAATCCTATTAAGAATCTTTCAGGCTGCGTCATAGATTTTATAAAATTTCAGAAGCTGCACGAGAACTAGCAATGACGTACACAGTCAATTTCAAGCAGATAATCAAGCAAGCTTTAATTCTGGTGGTATTTCATTTAGTGCGGAAAAACTAGATAATGGTTGATCTTCATTCGAGTTCCAAGATAATAAGTTTGCTGCTTCGTTCTAAAGAAAGCTGGCTTTCTCCTAATATTGGGAGTAACAAATGAACGCGTGCCCGTAACGGCAAATAGCCGGCCGAAGTTTTCCCCAATTTAAAGGTAACACACTGCATACTCAAATAGCGCGCATAGAAAAAGTAGTAGCGTAAAACACACGTGGGGATCTATATTGATCTATATAAATTGTAACCAGTACTAAAAGTCCAATACAAATTCATTGACACGACGTATTGTGATTAGTTATCAAATTCAGGAGATTTCTAAGGCTAATGGGCAAAAAAACGGTAAGAGTGGTAAGTTCCTACAAAGTCCTTATCAAAGATATGTGTGCTACTTTAACGTCAGTGTAACATTCAAAATGGAACATCTACAGTAAAAGGGGGTCTCCAGCAGTACCCAATCACAGGTGTTGTTTGATGATGTTGTAACCACCAATTACGTAGTACGTTATTTCTGGTTTGTACGTCTACTATTTTGGTTATTGAAACGTTGAGAGTGTTTTCCTTTCACCAAAGAGTAATGAGCTGTAGAAGATTATGATTTAATTACAATAGAAAATTCGCATAAAAAGGCGACAGGGTCGCATAACTACATGCAGGGTTATTGAACACATCGAAATAGGTTGTATACATATAATTAAAAATACACATGGATAACTATAAACTAGAGTCGTAAGCTAAACATTAAAAGAAAGACATCTCAGCGACGGTGACAGCCACTACGAAGCTGCCTAGCTAGTATAGGTGGTTGAAGAAAACATTTTCTGAGCTATGCATATCTTAAACGTCGAAACACTCGAAAACTCATGACCATGCAAAAAATATATTTTTATTGTCTACATTTTTGCCTAAATCCCGAATCTTCCACATTTAATTCGTTTTGTAAGGATATTTTGTTTGATCTTCAGCAAAAACATTAGTCCTTGTTACTTATTTTTTCACGCTAGCCCCCTCGCAAAAGACCTGCCTGAAGAAATAAATAGCAGTTGTAGTGGACGAGGTTGATATAAAAACCTGTTGCGAATCGATTAATGTCAATCTTCGACAATTCAGTAACATCTATATTCATTTAACATTAGGTTGTTAAAAAGTACTGACCGTTTTTAAACTAAAAACGAAAAACATTTTTATTTTCAAACATTTTTTATTATTATAATTAATTGTAAAACAAAATCTAATACGCCATCAGTGACATTCTGTCATTTTCCTAGTAATCCAATAGTCCTGCATTGTAGAACCTCTGTAGTGTCTTAGCGAAACCTTGTGATATTTTTTTTTATGACCACTAAGTTAGTTCTGCTTGGCTGAAACAGTTTGTTCGACAGTGCAGGATCCGGGCTACACGACTACGGATGCATATATATATATATATATATATATATATAAAATTCTCAATTTTTGTCAAGGTGCTAAAAATGTATGTGGCCTGGTATTGTCATGGTGGAAAACGGCGTCTTTTCTGCTCACTAATTTTTGTCGTTTTCAACTGACGTTTTGTCGATTTCAGTTGCACCACACACACGGAGTCACCCTCTTTAGCGTCATTTTGCGTTTTGCCACAAATTGTGTATTACATTTTTTATTTGCACATTGTGGTATGTTATCCACTATCCATTACCCGTGACGAACCGTATTAAAAATAGCTCGATTTCGTTGCGTTTCTGTAGAGTGTCACAAATCGAAATATGTTCGAGTACAATCTTTTGCATTTAATTCGTGTAGCACTGCCACAAGACATCGTGCTTTTCTTCACTGGATGGTTTGTTCGAATGATTTAAGACTACTTAGTGAACCTTCAGTCATGGCTTAGTGGCGGTTACTACCGTGTCTGACTTGCACAACCTTCGCCATAATTTAATCAATCTTCAGTGATTGGTCGACGACATAAAAGAGAATCTTTCACACGGAAATTTCCAGAATGGAAGCAACAACCACGGGTAATAGTTCGTCTTAATAACCACAAACAGCACACATTCTTTATGATTCTGGACAACATTTGTGCCTTTATCGTAATAAAATTGTAAAATATAGCAAATTTTGCAGAAATTTAATCCATCATCAAGGTGTCCTATCATAAATCCGAATAAAGGCATTCCAACAACTACAAATATTTGCCTTCTAATGACACCAAAGCTGACCCACCGTGATGCGACTCACTACCTAACGCTGTAAAGTCATTTAGCTAAAAAGTACCCAATATTTTTTCGACCACTTAGTATTTGCTTTATCTTACTCTTCATGTACGTATTATTGGAAGATTCTCATTTAAAATACATTGACAGTAGACGTATATTATACGTGATGATATTGCTATGCAAACCAGCTAACGAACCTAAATAAATGAAAATTTATTTTACACCTGTCTTTTTTTTTACTTTACTACTTTGAAGAATGTTCTTCATTGAGTTGTATGATAAAAATTTTTTCTGCTTGTGGCGCCGGGTGACTCGATCCCAGGTATGATGGGTTGGCTAAAAAATTTTATTAACGCGCCTGCGGGTTGCTTTGGACGTCTTTTGAACTGCAAACTGCACTAAAACTATTGTTGCCAAATTTTCCCACGAATACTAATGCGGGATGAAAAGAGAGTCGACTAAGTACCTCTGGGTAAGTAAGTAGTTAACAAATAATGCAGTGGGGAATTTTGTAGCTTGAATGCCACATATTGGCGCTTGTCTGAGCTTCGACTTGGTTTAGATTTTCAGTGTCGTCAGTCGTGCTACATATTTTAAAAATTACCTGCTTACGCTATTGCATATTTAATTATCACATATCTAAACTTACCGTGCAAATTTTGCTATCGCACAAGCTTGCTTGCAGGTAAACTGGTTCGCGTGCCACGACGGATAAGAACTTCAGATTTGTTGGAAGCACCTCACGAGAGTGACAATTATTGCTTGTCGGACTACTCGTGTACTGTTTTCCTATAGAACTTTGAGGAAGCGAACGTGCACCTGCCGGCCGCCATAAGCTAGGCGAGGGTCAAACCTCTCTCCGGATACTCGCGCTCGACACACAGACTGAAGAAGGTATACGCGTTAAATATTTAATAGAGCTTCGATGAATGGTGTGACCACTTAGTTTGGTTTGACCTATAGACAGGCCAGCATTAAGTTTCATGCATTAAATACACAGCTGTAAGTGGCTTCATAGACCTAACTTTTGTATTCTTTCATATCTATCATAAATTACCTTTCTAGATGCAATGTATTCTACGTACGGAGATTAAGCATTTCTCAACGCTTTACGAGTTACTTCAATTCAGAAAAAAATATCTGAGATATAAAGGAGACGGTTCTTGAAGAAAAACCGGGATTAAAAAAACCCACAAGGTCGACAGGGAAGCTTGGCTTTTTGCAACTGTTAATTATTATGTGAAAAAGCTAACTGTTACTTATCTGCCGTAAAAAGTATAATTGTCCTGACGTTCAAGACCTCGTTTTTACGTTGAATTCTGTCTAATTTTAGAGACCACACGAAGCGCAGCGTGAAAAGTAAACAATATCGACTCACAAAATAGTAGGTAATTCTTAGAAAATTCCACGGAATTAATAAGGATATATATATATATTGACTTATGACAAAATTTACGATTTCAACCAGAAGAAACTAAATAATCAGTTCTCTTTATAAAAAAAAAACGGAATTTGATGTTTTTGTAGATCCTGCTGAATTCATATGAAATCAAGGAAGACAGCCACTTTATACTATAGTTATAATCCTCGAAAAAACCGAGTTTGACAAGCATATGTGTATTTCTCTGAGTACATTGCTGTAGTCTCCATAACTAACAATCATGCTGCTACGTTGGTCAAAATATCAGCTTTGGCAGAAATAATTACCAGAAATTAATACTCTGAAACAAGAAGGATTAAAGAAAAATAAGTCATTATCACTATTATTAGTATTAATTGCTACCTGTATGACTATCGAGTCGTTTCATAGGTTTGTTGTAGAAATCCAAGATAAATTCAGCAAGACCTAGCAGGACCAAGTCTCTGATGCCATACCTACAAAAGCGCGATTCTGTCCGTTTTTTTTTCTTTTTACATAGAACTATTAACTGAAGATAGTACAATAAAAAAAAATATCGAAAATAGCTTAAAACCCTTGCGAAAGGTTCTTGTGCTTTCATTACCTTAGGTAAAGAAACGCAGTCTCGCCCTTCATTACTCTGCATACAGCCCATCATGTAATAAATATACACACCTTATTTCATAATCCTGTCATAAAATGTCGTAGAGTTGACTATAATCTATGTCACCACAGCTGTTCAATCGCACATCATTTCTACGTGTTAAGAATATACAGAAAAACCTATTTGTAAATTGATAATATTACTGAAGCGCTAAAAATAATTTTTTGTTGAAATGAAAACTATCATCAGAGCGTTATGCTTGACGTAAATACCATTCCATCTTGAGTTAGATGAGCATTTCGCTAGCTAAAAGTTCTGAGAAACCTGCATTATGTTCGAACATTTAATTTAACGAAAAATCCGCTTATTACTTTGAATCTAGAAATAAATCAAATTATCGTATCATCTATTTGTCATCAATCGTCCACCGCCAACCAGTTTCACTATTCTTTTCAAATTTGATGTTGAAAAGTTCTTTTGAGATCTTCTTCACTGTTAAAGATACTGGTGTATATTTTATACCACAGTGATTGTAAAAAGTGGTAATCCGTTGGCGAGTTTAAAAAGATAATGTGTATGCAAAGGATGTTTTCATTCACGCAATCAAAGCGATGTTAAAGAATTTGGCCTTATTGGTCCGGTACTGTCGTCGAAAAAGATGACTCTGCTATTTAGAATGGATAAGATACTGCATTTTATCCGGCGTATAGGACATCCATACGCCTTATTTTTGTTAGAATTCCATAGACTTAAGATGTCTGCCAATAGCTGAGTGTTCGCCACCCGGGGTCTTTATCGACCTTAAATGGCCAATCCTAGAGGGTTTCGTACATCCCGCAGGTTCAAAATTCTACCTTTGATCTTGACAGACCTTTTTAAGTAATCTTCTCGGTTACAAACGTTTTGCCTGCATGGAACTCTATATCCATTAGTTTGGCAGCTTTTTCATCCCAACAGATGTCAAAATGGGGTGGGTGTTTAACATGCACTTTTTCACAAGGAATATCCGTCTTTGAACGCTGAACTCGAGATAAAACTTTGTTCACTAAACCACAAAGCTATGGTTGACTTGTACAGGACACGAAGCACTGTCAAATAACGCATACAAGAGGAAACAAAAACAAACAATAGAAACATAAAAAACAAAAGGGGCATTAGAGGAGAAACCCTCATTACTGTTAACTTAATACAATTAATCTCAATCGTTTCTGTCCGTACTAAAGTTCAGTTACTTCTCGACCTCTTTTGGTATCAAAATTTCTCTGCTTACAGCGTTAGCATGGAAACTGCTTGGTACAGTTACGGATAAATCAAATGTACTAAGCACAGTTACCATTGAAACATCAGCGAATTCTAAAAAAAATCTACTGTTTTTATTCGATTAATTTTCTGTGGGTTTTGGTTACGTTCGTATCTTTATTTCTAAAGGGACAAATTGTATGTACCCAGGGAAAGCGACCGATTAAAAGCGATTCTATGAAAACCCTATTAAAACTATATATCAAATGTTTTATTTGGACAACCTCTTTGCTATTAATTTCCTCGAAGAGTTTAGAGTAAATTGGTTAGTAATATTAGTCACTTGCTTTTAATAGCGGTTAACGCCCGTTTTAAATACCCAAGACACATCCATATTATGTATAATACGGTCAACTTTGGTTGGTCAAGCCTAAACAGTGATCGTACTGACTCTCACCGCTGTGATTTAAAGATGATTTCCAAAATTTACCGATGATACATTAGCTTTATTGATGTTAGTTCTTGAATGAATAGTTATAGAAGGTTGGTGATTTCTGCTACGTTTACTAGCCATACTGGAACTGCGCGACAGAGATCTTCCAGGGATTTCACGAGGTGTACAAAAGCTGTTAGGCTTCCGTTTGATCTTATTTGAGAATCACACAGGTTTTGAAAAATGATTCATTCGCGCACAAGTTGGTAATATTCCCAAAATTGTTTTAATTGATGATCTTCAGTTTCCAATGGGTTTCTTAAACCTGTACAGTGAGCCCTTCCTCACCTAATCGTTGATCTTCGATTCACGACTTAGATGCAAATGAAACTTACATTTTTAAAGGTGGTCCGACGTGCTTTATCTTTTACTTTATCAGAAAATCATCCCATTTATTGAATACTGAATTGGAAACACAAAGATTTCATTGAAGATATTATTTGGAATTCGCCTGCCGGTAATTTAAATTCTAATTGCAAACTATTGTGGATAACACTAATCGCTTTTTGAGAAATTTAGTTTATTTAGGGAGCGCGCTGTAGATAACTACCGTCGGTTCCTTCTAACCGATGTATGCTGCAGATTCATGAAGCTATGATGTAGCTTAGTGGTATTAGTGAAGAAAAGACGGGGAAGTACCGCTTCAACTACAAGATATTGTAAAAGAAAGCGAAGAATCCGTTTACGCTCGCAGACCATACGCTCAACTGCCTGATCGGTTCTACGTATTTCCTATCCCTAGATTTTAAACAAGGATATTCCCAAGGCCCGCTATAAGAAATAGATATCGAAGAAACAGCATTTATCATGCTCAACAACCTATTCAGGTTTCAAATGATGCCCTTCGGCTTGAATGACGATCTTGTAACTACTAAATAATGTACCTTATCCAAAAACTGATATCTTGCCTCTTCGACCTCTTGCGACAAACACAATTCGCGGTTTCAAAACGTACTCTATGAAGCGAATCTATCGTTAACTATTAAGACACGCTCCTTTAGGGCTACATAGCTGATCCCCACGCACTTTACTCGATAATATCTGTTAAGGATCTGGCTAGTCGATTAGCATAATAAGTCCTTCAACAATAGAAACATCAAACTACGGTGACTTATAAGCAGAGCATGAAATACTGGAACATTAAGTGGTAATAACGCGAAGAAATGAAAAAGCACTAACCGATAGCCACAATCTTCATGGCAGATCTTACATAAGATCAGCAGGGTGACCCATTTCTATTGAAAATGGAATCATAGCCTAAGCACCCTTTTCATCAGCATTCACTGTCGTCAATGGTGTATGGTACAATTATAATCTCGCCGACAGAGTGAAGACCTGCTGCTTGCCCTGCCAGATATCGCGAAGAGACTTTGCACGACTAGCACACTGATCAGCAAGCGAAATAAATAGGCCTGGCACGGACTTAGGTTAACGAAAGGTACGTCTGGTTCAAAGCATACCGCAACACGAAATGCCTTGTCCGTTTGTGTTTAAAGTGCCAAAGAAGAAAATATTTTTGATTAAATTCGATGATGTTTAACATATACCAATGCTAGTCACTCCTTTCCATATCACTGATTTGTTGTCTTTCAGTCAGACAAATTATGGCAGCCGGGTCATAGCCACCCCCCTTGTGTCACCTTAAACATATTTAGTGGCAGAGGCACTATCGGATAATTCATCGGAAATGAGTTATTCACGTAGTCGCTAATCAATCGGATCATCCTAAAACATAGAGCATAAAAAAAAACGTTAATGTCAGCGTTATTGGAAAATATTACGGTTTCCTGTCACATCGATCAGCGTCGCACCCCCATTCAAAGACTAACTCACATAGAGAGGCCACGTAAAACGCTTGCTGACATGTAAACTCGTTAGTGAATGTTAATACGACTGAGCTAAATTTTGCCATTCGTAGTTTACCGCTTCACAGCGGTCAACCAAACGTTGCCGTAGGTTTGTGTTCCGTGTGCGAAAAGCTAATTCAACATGCTTTTCGCTGAAGTTGGCATAAACCCTAGTTGACCAATAGAAGAAAGTCAACGGAGATCTGTGCAACCAAGAGAGGCGCGCGCGAAAATTCAACACTGTAAACTCGGTTATGTCCTTGGTCTAGCTTCGCAAGCTTTGTTTATCGGACAAGCTTTAAAGGTTGTAGTTCGGCCCGTACAACACAAGTCGGATAACCAACCCGATAAATGTAAAAGTTGTATCAGCAGACACCGCAGTGTTACCAGGGTGCGAACAAGATAAACAAAATATCCACTGTTGACAACTCAAGCCGTTTATTGCACGAGAAAAGACAACTGACGCTGTCCGGGGCTACTCCATACTGCGGATACCTTACCGCATAGGACACCCAAGCCCACGCACTGTCTCGTACAACTTGCAACTACGTGAAGATTCGGAGCGACTCTTCAGTTAACGGGAAACTGTACTGTCTAACCTGACATGACCCAAACCCTGCCGCGCAGTCAAGTGTTAGCTCCTCGGAGCGCAGCCAGGTGGAGCTGCTGCTACCAGACTTTGAAGTAAATTGACGATTAATCTCAAGTTACCGTGTTTCATTCTCTAAATATAAGGTTAACAAACTTAGGTAACTTCCAAGCGTACCTTCAATAAATGAGCTACACAATGGCTACACGGGCTACAGCTCAAGGTAGCCAGTTTTTCTGGTGCGAGAAATCTTGTTTTTTAAACTACAGCTTGTCAGTGTTACTAACCGCAATCGATATAGATTTTATGTTTTGTAAAATTAAATATAGGGATGTACGTCACGCTGACTACAGCCACATAAAAAGGCTCATTTTATTTGAAAAACTGTTTGCCATGCATATATTCGCTCGCTCGCTCGCTATTCTCGGAATCAGGAAAGCCAGTTTTTTTCTAGTTAGTAACAAAAGACAATGAGTCGTTCTCGCAATTTGAGCTACTATGCAATCTCTTCAACAAACCTTCGCCAAAATTTCAAAACCCTGAATCAGCCTAAATCGACAGTCCACGGCTTTGAAGGTGAGTATACGGTTGTAAAAGCCGCCCTCAGCGCAGCACAACGGGAAAAGTAGCACAGGCTCTATGGCTGATTGACCCCGCCCAAAAAGGCATTTCTGGCAATCGTGCTGTTTTTATCAAGTAATTAGCCAAGAAACTTGATGTGGGTAAAGCCACCATGTCCGCGAGAACATGCCATAAAAGTCAGACATATGCCTCTGACAACACTAAAACCAATCGATTTAGTCGAGGTTCTTTGCTTCTCGGTTATTTAAAAATAAAGTAGCAGATAGTTTTTGTTTTCTTTCTGCATAGGAAAATTTATATCATCGATGCAAAAAAATGAACCCTATAGTCACTGGCTCGCTTACGCGAGGATGTGCCTATTTTAAATAGAAACAACCTTCCGGTCAGTGCTCACGTTCTGAGTGTATTGTCCCGTAAAGAAGACGTCAATCCATTGTACTTTTTCCACAAAGACGCAGGTATCAATAAGGAAGTTAATTTGCATATGTTTATGCGACTCGGGATAGCTAATATCTAAGGAAGGACCTTGAGTTTTGCAGACGATGCAAACCGGCTTATACGAGCCAGTTACTGTGAAGTTGGTTGTGTTCGGGATATGAGCATACTTTGCAATGAGCACACATGGCTGTTGTCCAACCCAAATTTGAAGGATTTACAGGATGCGTTTATCGTGGGTAAAAAAAACAAGTTCTTGAGCAATGTTTAAGCTCTAAATGTGGCGCACAGTAAAGGAGACGTTATGCTACCATACCACCCGTGGAAAAACGAACGTATCCAGCGAGATTTACTTGTGCGAGCGTGGATAAATAAAAATACTTATTATTATTATTATTGAAAATTATATATATATATATATATATATATATAAATGAAAAATATAACTGTATTCTAGCTGAGATGAGCTTCAGATCTCAATAGATGAAGTAACCGATTATCATAGGAGTGGTTGCTTGGGCATGATTTGATGGATGCTACAGGTGTCCCTTAATAATCATCAGTTATCTGAATAGACAAGTATTTTTTACGTCAAGCGTTCCACCGAATCTAGTGTTATTTTACAATAACGTAGTGAATAAGCAGCTACTTGTGAAGTCAGAACCCATTCGATTTATCATAGTCTTTAAACAATCTTAAAATATCTATATTTTTGTAACCCATATGCATGGTTTAACTAGCAATCTTACAATTTAAGGGTCGTCCTAGTTTCAGCTCCTGACTAAGGGCCTACTATGACCACTAGCACATAGTAGTGGTATTGTTATCATTCTTATAGGAATGGAGCTTGCACATTTGATACAGTAGATAGCTCGCCATTATTTTAGCAGACTGCCTGGTCGTGAACCTTCAGTAATTAAAAACAAATAATCCATACGCATAAACAGCCAAAAGCCATTCAGAAGATCGTTTTTAAACGTAAAATTGCTTTTTTAGAACACACCTTTGGGGTACTCATACTTACTTTCTCTCAAATAATAGAGTTGCTAAATATAATGAAAACTTACTGTTTGGTGCTAGTCAAAGGCGAACAACTATAAAGTTATGTGAAAGTTAGGACGATAGCATATTTACGCTATACATGCTTTTTAACGACCACATTATCTAACAAGCTTGTTTTTTTTTCAATTTAACATTATAATATAGCGAAGTTTGTTATCGCATAAAGACAAAGACAACTGCATGAAAAGACGCAGCGAATAATGTCGTTTTATTTTAATAACTGGCGACCAACCCCAAAACAAAGGAAATTAACAATTTTCCTTATTCTGTTTACAGACCTATTTTTGTAACTTAATAATTAAAACTCAAGCAAAAGTACTAATAATTAGTATTCGCCGTCCATACATATTTAAAGTTTACTTATTTTTGCTAACTAATCAGAAAAAAAACGAGCGTTTATCAAGAAGACTGCGCTGCGATTGCCAAACAAAGTAACAAGGTGTGAAATGAAATTTCAGTCAATTTGAGTGAACTTTTTTGTGCGAATATGCTGCTAAGAGCACTAAGGTATATTATAATAGACCTACAATATATGAAACAGTTCACTTGTATACTAAACTAAACAGAGGTCAATGGTATCTATATTATAACTTATGCTTCCCACTTTGAGACAAATGGGTTCGATTATATATGGTTGTGAAGTCTTATCATTAATGTATTTCGTCTCACGTATGCTCTTCCTTAGTTTTTGCGAAGATATGAATGGTATGCTACTAAAGAGTTCATTGGGCAACTTTTGAAATCCTGCCATCTTCTTTCTCATTGAATTTCGATATTATTGTCACACTGACAATTGAACATTTTATTATTGCATTATTTGTGGGTTTTTCGTTGACAGCCACGTTTGCATTATTCCGGAGCTGTAGTTATAATTTCATCTACGCTAGAATATTTTCCACTGAGAAGCCCAATGATTGTATTTGGCTGACATGTAGTGAGTAACCTCTGTGGCACATTTTAATACTTCGTGTCTTCCTTGAAGAACTTGTAAGCTCTGTTGACGTGCGCTCTGCCACAATATAACTATCTGTGTACTCTTTTTGTCCTTGAAAACCAAGTGGAACACAGATCGTGCCCTTACACTTATTTTTTCGAACCAATCGAAAGAATAAATAATGATTCGCACTTCAGTCTTTATATGGTGCATAGATTGGAACTGTACTTTAAGAATGAAGTTAATTCAATGAATATTCAACAAACGTAGTTCTTGAGAGTTCTTTTTCAACTTTATTGACCGCATATCTCATATAACGAGATAAATGACATCCTTTACAGCCAATGCGGCGGTTAAACTTATAAAGTGAGGAATCATGGAGCATCAAGGTTAGTTTACTCGTAATATTATCAATAATAGTGAGAGACAAAATCACGGGTTTAGTATCCAACCGCGGTCCTCCGTTGTGCTTAAGGCAGTAACGTTTACTTCATCATCCTTCCTCCAAAGGCTTTCTTTTTCAGATTGCAGTGCCGAGATGGATATCCGAGCTGTGCATAGATCGTCGGCAAACGTTCCATAGAAATCACGTCTCATTGCACCGTCAACTGCTGCCGGTTTTACCGATCTTGCAGGTCACCACATGGTTCCAAAGACGGCATTGTGTCGACATATACTCGGACCATGTTCTTCGTACTGCGCTTTGGTGTGGCACACTGGGTAGAACTCCGGCTAGAATTAACGCCATCGGTATTGAAATATCAACGTTACGTATAAAAAAACAAGAGACAAAACAAAAACGTGCGTTGTTATTAATTAGATTAAACTTGCTAAGGTTGGAAGTTACCAACAATAACACAAAAATTTAATCAAGTAATAAAACCAGGCGGCCGGATTAGTTCAGATGTGTAGCTGTTGAAAAATTATACACACTTTAAAATGGTGTGCATCCTATCCAAACAGTGTGTGTCTACCATAAATTTAATCGAATCTAAATCTATTGGCGTTAAATATAAACTGAGAGACTTACATAATTCTTCATCGTTTTTTACTCCAAAATAATTTTTTTATGAGTTAAAAACACTCAATTTCTTCTAGCTGTAAAAAAAATTGCCACGCGTAATATAGGCACAAACTGTAGCAGAGCAGGTAGGAATTTTGCGGCGTGCGGTTCCTCCATCGTGCCTTCATAGTATCTTACTGTCGCTAGCCATGCAATGTTTAAATACAGAATTGACAATATAAGTATTTAGGGGTTAAAAAAAAGAACGGCTATTAAACAGGGTTCTCAGTTTTGACACAATAACTATAAAACAATAAAACCAATTATTTTAGTAGAAAGAAAGATGTTGGCCAATGGATAGCTCACACATAGATACACATTCTGTTAAGCTTGGTTTTTTTGAAATATTGGACGGACACTAAATTTGCGCTAGATTTTTACATATCGATAACTATATGAGACTTAAACGAAATATATTCGGAGCTATTATTCCTTTTCAAACATTTGCATTTAATATAGAATGAGGTAAGTGTACGCCTATAACACTAACTAATAAATAACCAGCAGGTACGAAGAGTGAACCATATTGAGTACAAAATTGTCTTTTGCAAATAACACATTTAGGACCCACAAAATAATTCTCAAGTGTCGGAGCCAAAATCGGTGAGATTACAAGGGCTTTTACAGAGGATTACAAGGACAAGATTATTAAAAAGCCAAAATTTAGCTTTACATAGACATTTAAATATTAATTACAATCGTTATAAACAAGAATGACTCTATTATTTGCTTAGAACTAAGAAACCCGTATTTTAATTTGGGACTTATGCTTTCATCTGTTAAGAGACTAGAAAACGCCTAACGTCCGGATTGCAAATCCCGATATATAAGTCTTCAGCGAACGTTAAGACTGTACCCACCATAGACGCAAGCATGGAGCCGCCGAACCAAACGGCGTACCTCTGCATATGATGTGAAACGACTGTCACGTCTATCGGCTTGGGTGTGATATGACCTCCGCTCAATTCAATCGAATGCTTCAGGCGTGCGTCGACAACCCTTTTTACGTCACGCTGGAGACGACGTCCAAAATCGCGGAACATTGTAGAACCACCCGACAGTACAATGTTCTGTAACGCATATTTAGGCAAGTTTTGATTTCTTTTTTCTAACCTAAGCTTGACAAGAAATCTATGATCATAAGACCTTTGTTGTTAGTATATTTAGTAAGGGGATCTTTTAATTTTATGTTTAGAAATAGAGTGAATTGCAATATTGTAGTTCAATAGTGTAATCGAGTGAGTAACGTTGGAAAAACCTGTAGTGTGTCAGAGTTCTCTTAAAATTAAGCTCTTTTAGTTCTAAATTCTAGGATTGCAGTTGTCTGGAGTAGCCTTAATTTAGCCTCAATGAGGCTGTTGAGAGAATAGATGTTTTGCAGTTCACGAGTTCAGGTAGCTAAGGGATTGATTACATTGATAGATTGCTTCAAAAAAGTAGTGAGAACTCTTTTGACATTGAGCAGTAAGTTCGAGATTGAACTTTCCCATCTCTGATAAAGCGTCATTATACTGAACCTATTTTGGACAAGATCTTTACGCGGGTCGCATATTTTCAAAATTTTACAATCTGCTCTTTCCGAAGCGCGATGAATGGAAATAGTCTAGGTTTTTATCATCCCGAACCCAGATCCGCTAGATGTTTCACAGCATTATTTTATGGTGTAGTATCGTTTTTGCGTCCGCCGGACTCCGCCAAGAGACTGATATGAGAAAAGGAAAGAAACAAGGTTTTTAACAGCGTATAAATTATATGCACACTGTGTTTGAAAAGCTTAGAAAGAACTGCACCACGTATCCTGGTCATGTGCTAAGTGTTTTACAGTTGCTTGCCAAAACCCCTATAACTTTTACAAATCGTCAATTTACGATACATTTTACTCAAATTGCTTCAAACAGAGCTTTATAAACGTTCATTCGAATGCAGTTTTAGGTCTTGGGTGAGTAAACACGGCATCTAATTCGGGGCTAGCTGTTCCAATGTTATCAGAACGGTTGCAGATTTTGGCCGACACACACGTGTATCGTTGATACAAGCAGCTTTAAATCCGACTGCGCAAGATTTCATGATCTCGAACATAATCAAATTTTTTGCTGTACCTAGGTGACGCGTCCGTGTCTGAATCCGGACGTCTTGTTATTAATTGTTTTTAATATTGTATCTAAATAGAAACCGATACCCCGCGTATTCTTTTGCATCTGCTAAAAGTGTAACTCTGGCAGTCATGTTTCCTACTACCACTACCACTACCACTACCACTTACTGTGATCCAGCTGCAATTCAGAATCTAAACCACTAAGTGATATTCCTTTAAATTCGCAAATTATTTTAATAATGACTGTGTGGCAAGCGGTGCTAATAAAAGTAGACTAATATATGTACACACCAAAGATTCCGGAGGAATCAAATTTTGGTCTAACAGCAGAAGAAAGTTTAAAGAATTCAAAAGACCGAAACAGCCAAAAGTTCAAAGATGCTAAAAACGCAACAAGGATTTAAAAAAAAAACTAATCGTTGAAGCTGATTTATAGATACAATTAGTAAAAACGTTTTCTTCTCCACAATGGTATTCACTTTTATATTAAAAACTCAAGAATATAAAAAATATTTTTAAGTCCTTTTGATAGATTTCGAGCCTTTTGAATCAAAATCATCTTATCACAAAAGTCTTCCTCGGGTTTTCAAAAGCTACATGGAAACTGACAACAATGCGTCTATTTTGAGCGAAAAAAGACGTTTTTAATATTGATAAAAACCAGCGGGAAGACTTGATATTCGCTCTTATATCATTTTGAAAACGGTATAGTCTTTTTCGGCATGGCAAGCTTGTTACTTGTAGAAAAAAAAACTGGCTTTTCATACTGCTAAGGATAACGGATGAGTACAGGCCCGCTACTACTATCAACCAATCGAAATTTGAATACCCCATCCTGTACATTACTAGACTGGATTACGAAGACTTGCGGGAAAAACGAATTTTTTTTAAAATTAATTTAACCTATTAATTAATATAATAGTGCCAACACCTACGCTATGCCATTATTGAGTTTGTATCGAAAACGGTGCTTTCGATATCAGTCGCAAAATACTTAAAATATCATATGATACTATTAATTTGTGTTAGTTCTACATCTTATCGTTCGAATGTTCTAGCCATAGTCGGTGACGTTAAGGTTTACTGCCTTCTTCACATCAAACGTTTATCATTTTTCAATGGTACTACGTTTATTTGGACGGATAAACGCACACTACTGACTTTGCTGCACTAGATGTACGATAAAAGCAGTATGAAATACCGATAGAGCCATCTATATTTAAGAGTAGAAGTGAATATCAACATATGATTTCCGCGATATGCACAAAGAAGAGCATAACTGGCGGAAAGTGTGATTCTTTTAGTCATCTGAAATAATAAAAAGCTTAAATTTCTTTAAAGCTTAAATCGTCTATGATTATGTATACAATATATGAAAGCTTAATTGCTAAATAATCGAGAAATGATATTAAAAATATGGTAAATAGGCTAAATAAACAATTGATAAAATCATTTGTCAAAGTTTTTGCGCTATTATGTTTATGGCACTTCTTTGCTAGAACGCTTCTTTCATTCGCAATCGTCATCATTAGCTTTTCAAGCAGTTCCAGAAAACGAGGCTAGAGCGATTTATCCGATAGAAACGATCTATGTAATGTTAGTTAAAATATATTTTTTCTCTGTTCTACCAAACCCTTGGATAGCAAATTTGTCCCACCCAAGAAAAAAGTGGTTCGGTTCAACCGGAAAAAAATTTGTGCAACATATAGAACCGATTGGCCAAATAGGTCCTTTTTTCCATACAGCGCAATAAATTTTAATCGTTAACCGACGGGAGCAACTACTTTCTCATTTCGATCGTTCAATGCTGCACCGGCATTGTCTGGTGACAACTGTTGCGTGAAGAAACGTGCTCAGCGTGTGTTGCAGAAAACACTATGTTTAAATTAAATCATGAAATAATAGTTAGCTGTTATTCGACGGTGACTATCATAAAGTATTAATTATCCTACACAAATTTATAAAAATAAAATTTTACGTGTTTAGTAGTGAAACTGAGCAGCGGAGCAGAGCCCGCGGGCGGTGCTCTAATGGCCGCTCAAACCAGGTCGCTGACGTGGTGAATACGGGTGCTAGCCACATTCAACCAAACACATCTGCTATGATAACTGCAACAATAGAAGCAGTTTGCATACTATATAAGCTAAATTGAGCCAACAATATTTCCGTTAAGTACCAGTTTACGACGAAAAAAGCCAACCAGCTACAGGTCACGAAAGCATTAACAATGAACATTTTTTTACAAAAGTTCGACGACATGTAGGCCAATATGCTCATCCTGGCCGTGTAATCTATCCACTCGGTGTACTCGGTCAGATATGCTTTCTTACGGTGATTATATTTACCACCATTTGAGAAGCAACAAATTTATTGTTGAATACTTCAGGATACAACAACGACATTACGAAATCAGGGCCTTGAAACGACGATCACAAAATAGAGCCAACTATAGCAAAGGCTTCATCATAGCAAAATAGCGACATGACGGTGTGGTCTGCGTAGTTAATACGCAGTAATAGTTTTGCAAAACAAGCATGCAGCAACGCTAGCTCAAATGTCAGAATACGCAAAATAATTACCAGGAATTAAATATTAGTTAATATTAAAAAAATGAAATGTTAGAAATCATCACTGTAAAAAAACCAAGCTAAGGTTACTAGCTGGTTATATGATTACCACGTCGTTCAGTAGACCTCTTAGAGAAAACCCGTCGTTCACTTACCTTTCTTCTGGGGCAGTTCTTTGATGCTATAATACAAAGGTGGTTATTTCAGAAAATTTCTCTTCGGTATGAGTTTACTATTTTTTTAAGCATGTTATTATTGGGTTGCCAAAAAAGTATTAACCGCTCTCCTAGCTGGATGGCTTTCACACATATTGGTCGAGTCTCATATAGGTAATATAAACCGCGTCGGGTTGACGTTAACGTCACTTTAAAGCTGAAAGGCTCGCAGAAAAATGTTTGCTATTCATGATCAATATGTGTTATCGAAAAAAAGCGGCCCAAAAATGGTTTTATCGCTTTTGCTTTGGAAATCCGGTGTGAAAGATGCTCCTCATATTTGTAGGCTAGTCATGGAAAAAGTTCATAGAATTATTTCGAAACGACACCTGAGCCGCCAAAGAACTATTCCGCTGCCAAATAGTCTTTGTGAAGAAAACTAACTACAAAAGAAAGTTCCGAGTGCCACACGAAATGACGCAAAAGAATTTAATTAGTTGTATCTCCATTTACGAAAATCGAACCATTGTAGAACGATTGACCACAGATAATGAAGTGAATTACAATGTGCAAATAAAAAAATAAAATACGCTCTTTAATTTTAATATTTACACTAACATTAAAGAAAGGTGTGTGTGTTTGACGGGATTGGAAAGGAATGGCGCATTACGGGTTTCTGCTACCTGGCAAAATGATTGGTTCTGACTTCTACTGTCAATAATTAACCGGACTACAACAATTCACTGAAAAAATCGACAGGAAATCGTAAATAAAGGCTGCCTCCCATCTTGACGATGATGTACCACAAACATACATAGCTACCCCACAAAAACTGAGAGAATTTGGATACGAAATTTTAATGCATTTATCGTGTAGCTCGGATTGCCCACCACAAGAATATCATCTGTTTCAGTTTATGTAGAAATTCCTTAATTGTGTCAATTTAGCTTCAATTAAGAGGTGCAAAAATTACTTGTCACCAAGTTTCGCCCAGGAACCACAGAACATCTACAGTGATGCGAGTATGCTGTTACCAAAAAACAACAAAAGTTTATCGATGAAAATAATACATATTCAGTTTAGTACTATTCTAAAATAAAAAAAAGTATTTGTTTCTATTTTGACTTGAAAACAATCAATGCTTTTTCGAAAACCCAATATTATAAAAAGGGTATCCAGGCAACGTAAAAACACAGCAGTGTCTGGACAAGCCTTTTATGTCCAAAGACAAAGGGAGGTGAAAAAACTTCTGTTTATGTTTCAACGTTAAAATAATATGTTTTTAGTTTTTTTTTTGTATCAGTAATATCGGGATAGTTTACCGCATTTATTTTTACTTAGTTTATAATAACCCAAAGGATCTTGTGAAAAGAGTGTAAAACGAAACAAAATGCGGTTTCTTCCATTAGATCCAATATCATGAATGCTTCAAGCTACCTTACCTCATAGAGTGAACTAAGCACTTTGAGTATGAATTTCTCTAGCTACGTTAGAGCCATCGACACGGCGACAATAGGGGCACAAAGGAAACAAACGAAACAATTGAAAAATGATTCGAGTCGCCCCCATTTTGCAGTACCTGTTTTGGTTAGCGCTCAATAGTGGCCACAAAGAAGACCTGCATTTGGTAAATCATAATTTACATTAAGAAAATACGTGTTTACCTTTAATAAAAATGCATTTTACTATTTAAAAAAAATGTAAAGCTACCAGTAGTAGCTTCCCTCTATAAAACAATTATTGGAAGTACATTACATTCTTCATTTTATTGAACTTCTCCAGTACTTACATTGTAGAGTGGTCGGCGCACGTCTATCGGACAACTTTGGATGCAAGTGTCTACAATTTCCGAAATCGGCGTATTGAAATCAGGGTTGGCGAATTCGGGGTGAAAGAAAATTTCCGGTCCAAGAAACCTTTCGTAGCCTACGTCTACGCTAAACCCTTGACGAGTAACATTGTTCATGCCTTCATATGACAAGAACCATTTGTCGGGCTCTTTGTCATATTTGGCGAATTCCCGCGCAATGTCCGGGCAAATATAGCAGTACCTTTCCTTAATCGCCTGAAAATTATTCCAATATAAATTGTACATTCGTCATATTATTTGCCGAGTTATCTGTGTCCTATAACCTGAGGTACAAGTTCGTATGAAAAACAATATTAGGGCATTTCCTAATATAGGTGTTCGTATACGTGCATGCTTTAGTTAGGCATATGCATAGATTACTGATTTTATTTTATTAAAAATCATTGTATTAAATTTATTATGTACAGTAATATTATAAAATGTTCTATCACATTTCTTAACTAAGCTTGGAATTTATACGTGCTAACAGATTTTATTCATATAATCGTGTTTAATTGCAATTAGATAATACAATACCTTTGCAGTTTCGAGAGATTGTTCCGGTGGGATTCCAGTTTCGCGTTCTCTTAAAAGGTTCTGAATAAAATACGTAATGTTCCGGCCGGCAATGGGGATATGCTTAATGCAGCTCCCCACAACGTATCCGTCGGCTACAGGGATACAATGAGTTACTCCGTCCCCACTGTCTATAACTAGTCCTACAGTGAGAGGTCCATTATCAAAGAGTGAGAAGCATAACATTATTTATTTAACCTAACAGTCCGTATTAACAAACTTAATTAAATTTGATTAAATTACAGGTGAAGCTAGGTATGATTATATTACGTATGTGAGGCATTGAGACGTTTGGACTTTCAAAGCTGTAACGATAATTTCATAATTTTTGAAAAATTGTAAACTCGTGTAAAATTAATTTTGTATTATTAGCACCTATAAGCATATGCCTCCAACCAAAATAGTTTCAGTTGCTTAACAACGCTTTTTCTTAATATCTGCGTTTAATAATAAGCTCCTTACCATTGTTAAATACATCTCAATTCTAACAATGTAAGTAAGATCTTTTTGATTTCAGTTAGCACGCTATGCTGATTTAGCTGCGGTCGCGGTGATTGTTGGTTCATTTTAGTATCTTTTTCTCCGTGCTAGACTGAAGCTCAGTATTTTCAACAGTACTTTTTCCTGTGAGCTGGAACACACGACACTATAAGCCGAGTCGGTTTTTGATTTGACGCACAATGTGATCGTCGAAAGCATGGCGATCTAATGGTTCATTATGAAATCAGAGTTTGAGCGAATGTAAATCTCACCCTTGAGACGAAGTTCTGTTTGTCGATGGAATAAAGAAGCTCGAACAAAAATTATGTCAACACGGGCCGGAAGGGAAAAACAAACACCGTTGTTCTGACGCGGATACTACAGCCTGCCTTACAACCTACGACGTAGCGACTTAAAACCTACTGTATACAGAACCGTTTTTTTTTTTTAATTTAAAAATAAGTACTGAGACGTACCTGTAAGCGTGGGCTTTCCGGCTTTGCTTCTCCAGCTTGCAGCTAGGGCAAGCACCGCCTGCACTGCAATATACAGCCCGGGTACGTTGAACGTTTCAAACATTATTTCAGCCATGTACTCGCGATTTTCTGGGGTATTTAATGGTGGTTCAGTCAGCAGGAAATAGTGGTCCTCGGGCTCAGCACGTAGATACTTGAATATACTTTGCTCCCAGAACCTGCAACATTACATAACACAGTTATCTGCTAGAACAGGGAAACGGTTCGCAAGACAAGGTATCATGCGCCATGGAAGAAATGGTAACACTCAAAAATACGTAGAAGAACCAAGGTTGGTATATACTAGGCCTCAATACAAGTTTTACCTAAGAAGCGCGTAAGTTATAACGTCATGACTAGGCTATAGAAATAAGGTTGCATCAGTGCTATTTGAATAAAATACTACTGATGCAACCTTATTTATGGATGTCATAATTTTAAGAAAATGAGCGCTATATGGTAGTCTGTGTGGTTTCTTCTATCAAGCAATACCTGTGAGCAGAATTTAGTGATAAGGATGTAAGTAATCAGATGCATCATCGTATCGTTACATTAGAACCTTCTTGTCAACATATGCAATCCTCATGCATGAAAAAAGGCACAGTTATAACTACACTTTCCATTCGGTAGTTACTTCGGTAAAATTTAAGACGATGACGGTTTACGTGACCTTGCAGAACAGCTAGGATTATCCGGATATGTTCATGAATTCTTAGAAACTAAAGTGACTTTTACGATTAGTGAAGCTAGGCAATAATTATATAAGTCATAATGAAGAATTATCCAGTAACCACTGTGTTCTATGTCACCCAATGTTAGTCTTGTCTGCTTAGTCTATTTTAAGTTGAATATTGTTTAACATGCACATACTGTTTACAAGTTTATGCGTAACCAGACGCAAGGTTGCTCAATTCCAAATATAAATTACACAGTCAATCATAGGTTAGAATTCTTTACGCATAACCTCTATAGCGACCATATTTTTTTAATGTTAGCGATTTTTCTTAAAAATGAATGAAAAACCAAGTACGTTGGCTGCAAGCGACATCATCTCTAGAAACAATAAAAACCTCTTTAGTTACATTTTATCAATTTTCCAGAAACGAGCTTAGCATATTGAGTGGGTTGTCTTTGAAAGTAGAAGTCATTTCAATCGACCAAAATTTGTTATAATTTTAAGTCAAATCGATTATAATCATACTTTATTGACACCGCGCCAAAGATAAGTGATATCAGTTTCTTAACTTTCGCTGTGAAGTCAGCCTATCATACCAATTGATTTCATGAAGGCATATAATCTCTGAACATTAACCTTCACTGGACACGAGGCAAATATCGCAACCCGTAGTACTATTGAGCGAAGATGCGGATTGCTTCGGGGTGAAGCGTAAGAAAGGAATAACAAATGAATAAATAGTGGTGATGGCTGAAATAAGCCCAACTGTCATAAAACAGACTTTGCCCTAGTTGTGCCCGTTCGTATAAGTATTGAACTTTCATAAAATAAACAATGAAAAGGCAAATATGGCACGGTTGCAAAACGGTAGATAGTTAAGGTATTACTATTATTTGCGAACGGACTCAGATTCGATTGAAATTTGAGTTTTTCTCACGCTAAAATATGCCTATTGCAGGCTACTAAGGTTGTATTTCCAGATCTTGTTATATACAAACCGTCCGTATATGTGCCGAATAACACGAGGATAAGCCAACGGCTCATAAAAAGACCAATCTAAAATTTTTCATATCTAATTTGTATATGAACTGACAAAACTACAAATTCTTCCTGGACCATGCTTGGTTTTCACCAAGCGTGCATTTAGCTTCCTGAGGAAAGACCTGATCCTAGAATTCGTCAACAATCATCTACTCGAGGCCTATTCAAAAAAATCACTCGATGCACCGACATCCAAATTTTTAGTTAGTTTCCAATATTAAGGATACGACATCAACAATGCAGACCATAAATTAACCTATGACTTGCGAAAGTTCAACTTTGGTACCTGTATGATTGTACCTTGAGCGCACGTCGTGATTACCTTAATAGCACAATTCATGTTGTGTGTGCTGCAAGGGTTATCGACTTTCGATACGTATCAGGCCTTGCACTTAACGGTGCCAAATAACATCACTTTGTTTCAGGGAGTGAGAAACTCGCCAACAGTGGGTAAGTCACCCAACGTCAAAACTGTAGCTTTGCAGTAACTAAAGCTTCTCAGTGTGCCGCTTTCAGTGTATATAAGAAAAAAGCACGATAGTAGGGCTATGAAAGTATCAGAATTTAGTAAATATATTACTAAACTTTTATTTTTCAAGGGTAGGAAGACAGTTGCTGATAAGAGTGGTGGAGTCAACCGTCCTGTTTAAAGCCCCAATTTGGGCAAGGTCGGACTCAACCCAAAATTTTAATAGCAGGCTTCTTCAAAACGCTCAACACACCCTCGCTCGAAGGGCGCCTCAAACCTTACCGGATAGTCTGTACGTAGGCAGTCCTCGTCCTGGCAGGAACTATCCCATCGGATCTGAACGCTCAAGAACAACAGAAAACCTAGGCGGATTTGACAGCGGATACAACGAAAGAGTTGCCGGGCGAATGACAAAACGTATGGATTGCCATTCCCCTTCACAACACTCAAGCAGCTAAGGACATCGTCACGAGCATCAGGAATTAGCTGGGAAGGCCGGGAAACGAACTAGCGTTTTTAGTTAAGTGCTCGCAAGCCACGCTGGATTCCAACATTACCACCAATAAAGAAGCACCAAATAAAGAAGACCCTTTTAGACCTGCTGTTTACGCACAACTGCGCAAAACGCATTTCATATCCTGGGGTAACGCAAGATCCTAGAGCGCTCTAGTGACTCCCATTGCGCTTTCTCTAATGCTAAGTTAGAAAGGGCCTTGACAGATGGCTTTAAGGGTTTCGTGGACGCGTAATTGCACAGCGGGGACGAACTACCCAGGTTGCCCTTCATGGAAAGTCATGCTAGATCATTTAGGGAAAAAATTATATTAGCGTGTCGGGTCCGAATGTAAAGTGGAAGGCCCCAGACTTTCCTTACTGGAGCACTGGTTCATAGTGTCGCGGTGAATTCAACTGAGATGATGCCTACCCGTTGAGTCGACTCAAAACGCCGTTCGTTTCGGCCAATCCGTACTCTGTCTGGAAACGCAATGCTAAGCATCGGTATCGAAAGTTGTTGTAGAGGGAATTATCAAATTTTTTTAATGATATAGTTTCCTTTAGTTTACTAGACACATTTTTTTCCGCGCAAGACCTTTTGATGGTCTTTGAGATTAATTGTGAAATGCTTCATTCATTCATTTCAATGCTTTAACTTAATTTGTTTCATTCAGTATAATATATGCTGGATTTATGACTAGTTGGACTTCATCTAATCTTGAAATGCCAAGCAAGCTAATAGGTTTTATCAGCGTGGTTCTTCTAATGAGCTTATGCAACATATATGCCAGATGCAGCACTGGAACAAAAGAAAGTTTCAAGTTAGGATACAACAAGGCGGAATATATTCAAAGAGATTTGTAAGCAGAAAGATATGTAGTAATGGATGCAATAAGAAATCTAAGATCATCCGTAATTCGCTTGTGGAAACATGAAATCTCTGTTTTTTCTAAGCGTATACAAAAAACTTCGATCACTTAATGGTTAAGAATTTTTGAATCTAAAAGGCCGAACAATGACTTGGCAACTCAGGTTGTGTTTTGTTCGATCCCGAGCTAGTATTTTAGTGAGCACTACGTCTACACCTCTGTGCTATCAAGCAATTGACTTCTAAGTGTATATATATATATATATATAAGTCATAAGTTATGACTTTTATATCGAACGTTAGTTAACTAACGATTTCGATAAGGTAAATGAAGCAAGAAATAAAAAAGCCTGGTGAATCTGCCACTGAAGACATTAAAACTAATGTTAGATTGGTCAGATGGCGACGATGAGATTAAGATTAATTCATAAGCGGATATAAGCGAGAACATCATATAAAGAACAAACTAGAAAAGGTTCGAATTCGTCCAAAAGGACACACCTCGATAAAAACTCGCACCAAAATATAACTTACTCCATCAACTGCAACTTTTATGCAAGACTTTTAATGCACCTCTAACAAACAACGAACACCCAAGACAGACAAAAATCGAAAACAGACTCCATGGTAAATAAATAAATATACTAAAGGGTACACAGACTCTCGACCAATACCTAGAGATCAAGAAATCTACATGGCTCTCCGAAAAACCCGCTAGAAGTAATCCGAAAGGCCAGAATATTACGTAGTCGAAGTGTTCGTGTATTTTTAAATATGGAATAAGATTCTGCGCGTGCGACGTTATTACATGTATAAGTAGACCGCACTTCCACTAGGACCAATACAGCTCATGTCAGTCTATTTTCCGCATACAGATACAAGTCCTAGGAGAATTATTCCTAAACAGTTTGCTACAAATATGACAAGCACAACATCTGTTTGGTATTGCGTTACCTAACGACAACCGAATGTCACATGCTAAAGAGCTTGCCAACTCAAGCAACTTTGATCATTATTTGGTAAAGTTCTGAATTTCCAGGTATGATGAGTGTTACAAACAGAGAAAACTACGCTGCAATAAAATCAAATCTAGACTGAATTAACGGAAAAATGTTCTTTAGCGATTTCAAGGATCTAAACAACGTGGTGGGAAATTAAATTTTACAACTACGTTCCACCCAAGTGAAACACATCTTCTATCTAAACTTCGAATATATAATTCAGCTACATTTATCATTGAAAAAACTTGACAACTTTCCTATAAAAATAAAGGTAATAAGCGTCAGAGAATAATAATGAGAGAACATAGCATTCGGTAAAACAGTGATCCGAAAGCAATTTGCAACAATATCCAAAACATTATAACTGTGAAGAACCAGTTGAGTCTTATTCGGTGCACATATGAAATTCCAAATACGGCTGGTCACGAAAAAAAACAATTAGTGCTTTTTTCGAATACATGTACATACTGCTGTAGCGAAATCAAATAGATTTTTTATTACTTCTTGAAGGTTCCCTTAAATTCACTGTCCACGATGTACTAAATGTCAACTCAGTAAACATATAGAACATCTAAAGAAACTACGACCCCAAACTAGAGAGATACCGGACAGAATTATGTTATCCTTGAAAGGTCCAGAATCTCAGTTTACATCCCTCTTTCACATATTTTTACATCATAAAACTAGTCAAACGTCTTACATATTTCGAACTGCCATAGTGTGCCCGGTGAACAAAAAAAGATAAGAAATAGAAGCGAGAATAAGTAACATGTAACACGCAAACTACTAGAAAGCAACACCTGCGCAACCCTCTACAAGAAGGCTAACGTGCCAGGACTCCAATGCTCAGTTCGTCAAAAAACAGAAACCAAGCCTAGGTGCTGTAGGTGCTGGAAACACAGTTTATAAAGTTCATCAACATGTCTCAGCGCTTTGACTTCAGCGTTCGAACAAGTTACTCATCCCAAGCTTCTCAAGGTGCTTCCTCACATTAAGTGATCGACTGCTGAAATTGATTCAAAATTTTTTCAGAGACCGTAGTCTCTAAAGTTAGAGTCAATGTCAAAACAGAGTTGAGATCTTCATGTAAAATTCATACGTATAAACTCAATGATGTACTTAACTCTATCAGTATTTTTAATATAATACAGAGATAATGTAAAAACATGCGTATGTACCGACAAACACGATAGTAACTTGTTGCAAGCTTTTAGAGTGGACTAAGAAATTAAATTCTTCAGGCATACGTGCACCATCGTGACAAACCTTTAAAAGAAGTGTGTTATTGCAAATATTTGGTTTTCACATATTCTCACGCAACTTACGTTTACTCACTTCTTAGTTAGTAGAGACTGTTCTGCCAACCCTGTTGTCATCGACTAGACAATGACTATAATAATTTGGAGTTACAGTTTTAAAGTAAATGCGTCATTTTTCAAAATGCAGAAACTTTGATGATATTTCACATATATGTCATACTTTGAGTCTAAAGATAATGAAAGTATAAAATAATACACGAAAACCAATTTAAAGTAATGAACCATAAATAGATCATGAACAAGGTACATATGTTTGAGATTTATCAAACGTTTTCAAAATTACAGTTGCTGTGAAAATATACTGACGATGCGTACTTCTACAATTTAGAAATCTATCGGTATAACAAAGTTATCAGCAATATGGCAGAATACCGTAACGAGAATGATATGCTAATGGATCGGCCTTAAGATATACTGTTGTGCCCTCTCAGGGTCTGGAGGCGATTTACCAATTGTACGGCATTGTAATTCCGTTTCTTTTAAGGTCTAAGTGCAAATATAATGTCAGAAGATAATTGTTAACAGCACTGTAGGACGTATAACTGGCAATCTTCATTTATTTACTCAATGACAATTGTAACTACACTTTTTTCTCTCTCACACTCAACTTGTTTGCTCAGTAGATCACTATTGCAGCACCACACTTTGCTACCTCATATTTAGAAAATTAATGTTTTATCTCAAACTTCTTACGTTCCCCAATTTGGTTTCTACACTACACGAACTGACATTTTTACCGTCAACACAGTACAGGCTAAGTAAGCATAATTTCGTTCAAATATACAGTGGCAAAATACATCTTTTAGGAAAATAATATAGGTGCATGAAAGAGCTAATATTAATAGCAATTTATTTTAAATTAATATTAAAAAATCAATAATTGTAAGTACAATAATGGTATGACTACTAATATGTTCATTTCAAAAACAGCAATTTAAGGGAAGGCGTTTAAAGGAGATTTCGCGTGTGGAAAAAATTAGGAATTAGTTCTCACAGACGGCAGTATTTCCTTATTTGACACGTGTTTGTACTGGATTTGTATGTTTCCTTAGTAAAAATAATATGGATCCTATTTTTTAACTAAAAAACAGCAAACAGTCAAAAATTGTTTTTTTTTTTTAAAGTTGGTAAGGACGGCAAATGACATTAGAAAAGGCGAACAGTAAATTTAATATAAAAAAAAGTATACACCAATAATAAGTGCTAAATTATATCTTCATTAGCATTATCTTCTAATGACCATTATCGATGTATATTACCGGTCATTATAGAAGCTTATTTCGTTGTTTTTTAATGATTTTTAAATCTTTTTCTTTTAAACGATTTTCACATGTAATGTTAAATTCGGAGTATTTTTAAAATGTTGATTTGAATTTTTAATCCAATTAAAAAACATTCAGTTGTCGCGCTTTAAGAATAAAACATAACTTCGAAACCTAGTCATAAATTTCTTTAGATATCAGATTACAATGACAACAGGCTTCAAAGATAACAAAAGAGCTCTTAGACTGTATGTGATAATCGATTATTAGAAAATTACATTAGTAAAGGGTACGAATAACTGAAGCCTCCGGGATTTACATATATGTTTAGGATCAGATTTCTTCTAGATCTGCAGAAACGCACCTTTCCATAAGATCCCAGTCTTCAACCATTCCATGCCGGATAGGGTATTTGACTGCATATCCAGCTGCATCAACAGCTTCGTCTCCAACATAGAAATCCAGATCCTCGACACCACGAGCTAAGCGACGCGTCGCCATATCTCCGATTTTGGCGTTCTCCTTAATTGCAATTGCTGGAACATAGAAAAAATATGCCATGTTAAAGCAACAGTGAAGCTATAAAAAACTACAAAATTATGTTGAATTCGTCTATTTAACCTAACTTTTCTTAATTTATTAATTAGGAAAACAATTCCCAAAGATTATATATGTATGTTGCACATCGGTTCCTAGCAGATCTTTAGTTCACGGATGAAATAGGATAGTTCGAAACTGACAGGTCCGAACGATAAGGACTGTCATATAAAAAAAACTTCTGTGGGTCACGAATCTTTTGACACATCAGAGGGTGAATTATATAGAGGATATGAACCTGCGGGTTGTTGTAAGCAAATCCGACGAACTTTGAATTGAATAACTTTTGATATACGCGCCTCCGGAGGATGAAATCTGGGTCCCTCGTGAATTTAGTCCAGGCCAGTGGAAAATGTGTATGATGTATTCCATGAACAATTTACGGAACTTAAATCAACAAAATAACCCGCCTGAGTCAAGACATGGTTCAATTTCTATCGCTAGCCATAAACCAGGCAAGAGGACGGCATTACCTTATAAGGAAATAGAGTTCGGTGGCAGTGACGAGTAGATTTGAACATTTTAGCTTGTATTTAAAGAATATGTATTAAAAAAGTATAAATTTAAGGTTAAGAATACACAAAGATATATATTTAGTGGGTATAGTCAGACAACGTTGACTGAAGCCGCGTATTATTCTAGTCTGAATTTGGTACCTGTGAATGGAATTCACACATTAGCCTTTTGAACAAATGTTAGAACTTTGAACCTACATACACTCTTACTAAGAATCCGCGCAATGGCAAAAGTACCAAATTCAAAAATGGAGCAAAAGGAACAAAACTAAGCCCTATTCTTGCATGGTCCCTCCAGTTGTATTGTATTTTTACGTTTGCCAGGTATTTGAAGCAATACTACACGACGGTACTCAGCGTTATTGTTAAAGGTACACAGCCATGAAAGGAAGCAAGACGTTTTTTAGATCGGCAATTTAGTAAATAATAGACTTACATGAGAGTTTTGATGCGATTAATTAGTGTCATACACAGCCCAGTGTGAACCATAGCTTGGCTCTATACTAACAGTTACGTCACTACACTAATTCCGTAACCATTTACAGATAACTTGTTAGTTTTTATCACAATGTTCCACCAACTTTTACTACAGCTGTTTTATTACCTTCTGTGTTAGCAAATTTCACTCGCGTTCACCAGATATAATTTATGGTACACCATCTGCAGGGCCACTTGTTTTCATTTCTTGAGATCCATTGGAACCACCGCTGGCCAAACCAGTCCAGGGACTATGCCTTTTACTATTCATTTTTTGCACGTTTAGCTACTAAAAAATTACGAAATTTTTTAGTGCAGAAATTTTGAAGCAACGCACAGCTACCAAATATTTCATTGCAATATAAAGCTTTGTACCGATAAGATTTTTTCGATTTCCAAGGCCAAAATAAAAATGGTGTTAATTGTAACAGTGATGAAGTTAGACGTAATGGTAATATTTTATTTATTTTCGAGGAAAAACAGGCAATTTCTCAACCTTTTTAAAAGGAAATATTATCACAATAACCAATATTGAAAACAAAAACGCTAAAAACTCTTTTGGGCAGTGAAGTGAAAAACGACAAACATGGACACAAATTCTTAATAATTTGATCCCATCTTTTGGGGCTGATCTCCATTCGGGAAAACCTCTTCTGATCTGGTAATTGCAAGCACTCGCAGTAAGCCTGATAAAATCATTTACTTGTCAGTTTAGACACGTTCGAAACACGTGAAACACTAACCTGACGGTATTATGAACTGTGGTTCCTTGTTCCCAGCGTACCCTAGTTTTGTATACCTGCAAATCAAAATAAGTCGTTAAAATTTTAAATTGTAATGTAGATTTTGAAAGGAAATCTCATCTTGGACTACGTATTTTTGAGCACCTTTTTACGCCAGTTGACATACAGTTCGATTGTTAGCCTTTTTTGGGTCTTAACACGAACTTTTTTGTGAAAAGTGGCTATGATATCCTCCCAGTTAACCTTAAATCTAAGCAAAAAATATTTTTACAGCTTTTTTCCTGTAAAATTAAAGTTTAATATTTTTAGTATTCATGGTTACCGTTTAACAATAATCACCTCAAAAATGTATCACCGTAGAACTTACTACGATTGCGTTTGGCGGCTCTTTCCATTTTTTGTTATACATATATTCGGAATTCCGTCTTCCAAGGCTGTATCTAAACAAAAGTAAATATTGTAGCAAAATGCTTTGCATTTGCTAAAACCTGTTAGCTTTGACGGTCAAGTTTATTTCACAACACCGCCGTTCAATTTGCCTACAGCTCCTATAACGGACTTGTTCCAAAGTTTCCCCGTGCAATTGTGCAAATGCTTCCTTGACAAGCCGAGTGAGTGAGTCAACGTTGTCATGTCAAGTCTGCCAGACTCTCGCTCAATAATGCTCTATCCGAAGCAATACAGCAGGTTCTAAGCTAGGTTCTTCCGCCGCCATCTGTGCTTAATGACAAAGATGTTAAAATTCTCAAGTAGCCGCATCTACATTGACCAACTAGGATGAGCTGATGGGCCATTTTGCTGGAAAACGTCTGTCTCCCCTCAAACACATTCACGTCTCATAAGTTTTTAGAACACGTTGTCTGCTGATAAGTTAGCTTTTTTTAGAAAAAAGTACGGCGTTATTTTGTCTGCTTCACTAGCCATCACACAGAGAACATTAACTAGATATTTAGTTTCACCCGTCATACACATATCCTCGACGTTATAAGCTAGCGATCGCTTCTGCGGTAGATCTCTGCATCAGTGGTGAACATTTTTCTGTCAAGAAACAATCGAAGACATGCTACCTCGGGAGTACGCGATATCAAGTTAGTTTCAAGGTTTTAAAATGTCAGAGTATATGTCCAACTAATATATGGTTTGTATTTGACGTCTTTGAAGGCAATATGTGACATGGCAGCCATACCCGCATAAAGCTTCGCTAACGACCTTATCAGGACAAAGGGATTATCAGACAATGCACTTTTTACGACGTCAATTAACCCTAAAATTTATATAGTTTTATGTCTCAAGAATTTTCCGCTATGTTGCGTTTGAGTTTGCTTTCGCTCCAGCCGCAGATTTATTCACAATGTTGTACACTGTCTATTAATAATTAATTATTTTAATTGGATTTGGTAATTTATTACTACCTTGACGCTTCGTCTTGGGCAAAAACATTGGATAGAAGCTTATCATCGCTTTAATTAAAAAATGCCTGTTGTTGGCAATGGCGGCAAGTTTAGTTACATCCTTTAATTTAGTTTTCATCTAGTAGAACCGATTTGACAAGAGCGCGTACATGGAACCGCGTGCGGCCATTCAAAAAAAACGGCGAATTTGAACGGATCACTATAATATATTGGCCAAGAAGGTAACTAATAAACAGCTGTTAGTTTAAACGCGGTTAGGGTGTAAGAGCCTCAGCTGATATACAGTTTTCAAACAACGGTCGTCTAGTCGTTCATAATTTTAATGGCAGTGACAAAACTTTCGCCTGACCAAACCTGTTGAATAAACCAAAATAGTTGACTTCGACACCGTCCTGCTATCGGTCTAGCTGATTTCCGCTTGATCGTAAAAGATCGAGGTCAAGAGCAGGAATCCGAAAGTCACTGCCTATATCGTTGACAGAGGTATATGGATTGGTGACCAGGCTTTTGACGGGAAAAAACCAACCTCATCGCAAAAACGGTACGCGGTGATCCAAAAGCGCTGAAGCAAGGGATGAAATAAAACTCGAACACGAAGGAATAGGGTCTGCAGTAGAGCCCCTGAAAAGGGAGGAAAAGTCAATACCGCATGGGAACCAATCGGGTACAAGTTGAATTCATTCATGGAAAGCAATTAACATGAAAGATGTGCTATAGAAGCCATTTAAGTGCTGCGTGGATGTTGTGAGGAATTGAAATAAAGGATAATTGCTAGTGTGGGCTCGGTTAGAGTATAAAATTCCTATGCGATCACTCATCGGCCAGTGTCTTAGTCCTTCACAATATTTATGCCGCAATTCAAGGTTACCGTGCGCTCATATAGAGCACGTTATAATGAAACACAATAAAGCGGGATTTGAAAATATCTACAAACCGATAGGATGCTTAAAGTAAATTCAAACAAATTTATGTCGTTCCTTTATGAGGTCTTTATATAAATAAACTTTCAGCATCTCCTGGTGCCGAGGATTTGATAGGACTTCTTTTCTCAATATATAACATGACAGATGTATTTGATAAGATCTTTACTCAGTAAAATAGCATTATAGATGTGTTTATATAATTTAGCTCTCATAATTAATAGTCTAAAGCGCTAACAGGTAATTTACATAAACAAAAAAATTTTGGTAATAACCGTGAGTGAAGCGATATTGGTTCATGGAGTCCGTTAAAGCAATATTGAGTTGGAAAGCATTCTTTATCGTACCTTGGATCATCAGAATTGTGTCTTTTTTCAATAACTTTTTCAATCGAATCCCGGTTAAAGACCCGGTTAAATTTTATTCCATGGAAATGTTCCTAGGAGCCAAATAACAACCGGCAGTAATGAAGGCCAACGATTTTATACGCTTGTAATATGCGTAGCCGTTCACCCAGCACGAAAGCATTGATCAGCACATACCGCTACATCTAACAGATCGTCGAAGCTTGTACCAACTCATCCTTCACACAGTGTGTTCAACAACTCCATATTATTACGAAATACAAACATTTTCAGAGGGTCATGTGGCTTATGTCGCGGAAAAAGAAAATCAGTTTCTTTTTAATTTAATTTAATTTAACACTTACACACTTGATTTTTGTTAGTCTTTTCTAGAAAATGATTATTTTGATTTTTAAGATTGAAAGAGTCTTCAACCCCTGGATCCCTAATTTCTATTTGATCAAATAACGAGGTAATAATAACCTCAATGGGCACAGGTTCCTCAGTTCCTCAGTCGCTGGTTGTCGATTAGTTTACTCTCACATACAGGATCATCAGCCGTACAGTGCAATATAATGCTAGGTCACATCCTCAGATCTATATTCAGAACAACGCGAGAGTCAATGTGAAATAGAACACTCTGCAATATCACTGTTTATTCGTCGAGCTCAAAGAAACGAATGGCCAGTGTAAATATTGCTTCCACTCTTTCGAGAACTAAGTCGTTTGCAGTTTATCACAAGAGATGTCCTTTACCTGTAAGACATTTACCTCCTCTCATTATTTAATTTACATAACAGTGCATTTTTTCCCTGTTGACGGAACGAGCAAACTGTAGAATGCGCCGATGCCCAGCATGATCTTTTTGTTGCGGAAAAGACCATAAACCACTTCGTGCTTATAAGCATTGAAAAGCATCCAGCAGAAGCTCTTGACGTACCTCTATTGCAAATAGTCGAGGTCTGATGAGACAGTGGCGTCATTTTCACAAATAAAAAAAATTGGTTACATAATTACTAGCTAGATACGGCAGTTAAAAATGTACCGCGTCAGGTGTAAAAAATATTCTCACTCTCTTACATTTTCTTTCTGTAAGCTGTTTGCATCTAGGGAACCTAGATTTGCATCTAGATAGGTTCTTAAAATTCTCACCCAGCTATCGCTGACTGAGTTTGTACTTGTTGATATAATCCTGAGACACTTAGGTATGAGAGGTTTCACCCTGTGGGAACGAAATAGGAAAATTGTTAAAAATATTTAAAATTCTAATCATAATGCTGTGTTCTTACCCTCGAAGCTACTGCCCTATGCTAGAGTATGAAATGTAAAGGATCTGGTTTTTAAAAGCAAAGCCCTTATTCATATATACTGATAAATAACCATTATATTACATTCTATATTTCTGGACATACAGTGGAAAAACCTGTGACAAACTATTGAATGAACATAGTCTTCCTTCGCACATTTCACTAAAAGCTTCCAGAGCCTCAGTGGTGGAACATTTCAAACGCTAGTGTCGGATTCCAGGAAGACGACAACTCCTACAACTTCAAGCGGGTCACAGGAGCTGTCGCTTTGGAATACACTATTAAATGTTATTACGATATCTCAAATATAAGCGGAAAAAGTCAAAAAAACCTTTCGTCGGAATGAACACAACTTAAGTGCTCGCGATATATTCAGATGAACTCTACTGTGGTTGTCTTTAAAGCGATCTAGCTCAGGCATTAGGTCTACTGATAATATATTCTTGTCTTTAGTGAAATTCTTGTATACAACTTGTAAACGAAAAAGAAAATGCATAACACAAGCTAGCTTAATTAACTTAGTGCGTTGCCCAAGGTAAAAAAAGAAAAGATAATTAAAACAACTCAGGGGCGATTAATGTTTACCAATATTAAACACCACAGCTATTTGAAGCTATTGTTAGATTCAGTATTTAGTACAAACATGGTTATCCGTAGAGACCAGCATTTGCAAAATGAATTTGAAAGTATGTGAATCAAAAAAGTCACAAAAAGATGTTCTCTTTAGATCTCACTGTAGCGGTGTCTAGCGATGCGTGAATCAAAGGCAGAAGCGTTAAGCACATCATTACAATTTAAATGTCTGGAGTTAAAACGTTTCTATGAAACGTTCTACTAACCATTTGTAATAATAATACTAATAATTGCACTGTGAAAGAGGGCATGGTGATTGTTATACGACATCTCACAATAAAATTTATTCATGTGAACAAAATGTTCTGCTACTAAATCTTTCAATATTGATTTATATTGTAATTGAAAATATGGTCCGTTTTTTTTTGTTATTCTGTTTTATACATTGGTGTTGGTTTATTTTTTCTATTGAAACCACTTTTGTTCAAGTAGCCTTAAAACAGCCGTCTTAATTTTTAGGACGACGGAACCTTTCCGAACGGACAAGCTACTTGTAGCCAGGCTACAAGTAGTTTGTCCGTGCAGTCCCGTTTAGTCCATTTATTGTGATTCTAGAAAAAGTAAGCATTCCAGCTTTTTGCTAAATGACTTACAGATGGGTAAAGAAATGCATCCACTCGAGGTCGCTTGCACAGAGCAGATATCTTGAATCAGTTATGTGATTGGCGTTTATAGGTACCTCAGTTAGTCAGGAATAAATGGAGAATATTGACAGGTAATTATATCACAAACTCTTTTGATCATAATTCTAACATTGAATTATCAGTGTCGCAGAAGCTCTATTGCGGTAGTTTTGTGAAAAAAAGCTAACGTATACGCGAATCAACGTCGTTTCGAATCAAGGATGTGGCAACAACGGAGATGGCAGTTGTTGAAACCTTCGATATCCGTTTTTGTCTCCATTTATATTGATTATTTTAAATACAACTTAAATTTAATGGTAAATGTATCAGGATACCTGTAAAAGAGTAAATGCGGTGTATATAAACCATGCCTCATGCAACAAAAAATGTCAATGCTTATTTTCAAAAACATTTCCTTCTGCAAATTTTTTAATTGAAATATTTCAACGCGAAACACCCTATAGATCCTTCAGGTATGGTTTTCTCTATTAGTTCTTATCTGCGTTTTTAATGAAGCTAAATTTAGCTAAGAAATCTTAATAATCAGTGACTTTAATCCATTTAGATCTATTAGGTGGTAGTTCCGAATTTGTATATCTATTAATAGGCGATTTGTCCTAGTATGTGCGTGTTCATCTGTTAACCGTTGCTCTAGAAAAAAAAACACGCTTTTTCTAAAACAAAATTTCAACCTCACCTGTCGGAGCCAGAAGATCTATTGGCCACCGTTTCTATTTCCAAAAAAACCCGACGGAAGCTAGAAACTATTTAACAGCCTATGCCATTGTCCGTCACTGTAAGGGTTTGGAAGAAACCAGAGCCATTTTGGTGAAAAGCATATAATTCATAATAGGGATTGAACTGAAAAAGTCCAAAGATCCACAAAACAGCTAGAAAAGCCATTTTCAACATATCCCAAATTGTTTTCAGACAGATGTATCTATGCCAAATTCGGTTGTACTTACAAATAATTTTCGTGAACTTTCTGGGCTATTTGACTCCCACGTTTTTTAAGATAGTTGGTTCTTCAGCCCAAACTAAACTCGTTGCGTATTGCATGCTTCAACAAAAGCTTCACGAGTTTAGATGTACCAGTATCCCCTATATCACTACCACTATTAAATAATTATTACCCATTTTTAAAGTTTTCAAAAATTACTTGTGTGCCGTTCAAGCTTCGACTTAAGAACGTAACCCAAGCTAATGACAGTTACATTCAGCACCCACGTCAGTCAATGGTGGTACCTGTTATTGCTTCCTCCGTAAGTAGTCATTACATTTCTTCCTCGTTTGTGCTTGTAATGTATAATACATTTTCGTGAGTTAATAGGCTCCCTGCTCCTATTTATCATGATGACAGAGTTGGCGCATCTTTTGCTGCTTCACTCCTTGTTCGCTGTCCCGATATGAATGACTCTCCCAGATGATATCCACATCCACTTGCAGGTCGATTGAGAGATACCGGCATTTCAGAACTAAATGACAACGTGAGGTGGGCAACAACAAATGGAATCAACCAGTAGCAGCATATAGAAGGAACGACATCCGTATTTAAGCAATTATTCACTAGTACTTTAAACTTATACTAAACAATGATCATCAAGCATTTGCATCAGTCGCAGAGCAACTAACCAGGCAAAGATGACTTAGTATACTTCACTACAGATCATCACAAAAAGTGTGGTATTCAAAAACCCAAGCGATATCCAATTTATATGTCGTACCCCTACTCAAAATTGAATACTCTTCCCGGGCACACCCCTCATCTTACAACGCGTGTAAAATAGCATCAGAAATACTGTATTTATTCTTGCACACCAAAATTGGGATTGTTTTCAAACATAAGAGTTACATCGACACTTAGACAAATATTTCGATACACACGGAAGGAACCGGAAATCAAAAATATTTAAACCATATGATTAATTAGCTTAAATATTAGTTTGAAAGGATTACGCAAATAAGACCGTTACAGCGTAACATGACAATATATCTAACAGCAGAATCAGGCAAACAAAAAAGCGCCATAGAAGTGGTAACAAATTAGAAAACTTGGAAACTACGGACGCAACGATCAAGAATATAAATGAGATAACTGCACGTCAAAACGTCATCAGGGTATAAAATCTCTAGCCGTTCTTTGAGTTTCTGTCACCAATCAACTGCCTCACCGCTCGATTTTTTTTATTGTACAAAACGAAAGAAAAAACCGGAATGTAGGCCACAGATCAGATCGTCGACAGAGCTAAGCTACTCTTGCTCCAGTCGTTAGAGTAGGTAGCCCGTTAGGCCATCGTCTACGTGGTTACCCTCGCTGAAGCACGGAAGAAAAGAGGCAGCTTGGTCGCCTAAGATTAGTGTCTGCGGAAGGAAAGTAGATGGAATAGAAAAACAATGCCCTATTGCGAACAAGCAACTATACACTATACGAAGTCTCTAGATAAAAACCTAGAACACCTGACTGTAGACAAAGCTCTGAGGTCTCATTATGACGACAGATAGCAGTTCTAAAACGCCACAACCGCTCGAGGATTGTGGTAAAGGCACAACCCTACGGAAAACACGAATGCTGTCTAGACGAAACTGGGCGAACAATGGGCGAATATAACGGCCAAAGATGTAAATAATGCATAACTACTAGTTCGATTATTATTAGGGTGTAAGTTATAACCGCTGGTCGATATACCATCAATCTCCGATCAACTGTATAGTCCTTCATAATAGTGCAGTGTTGCTAATTAGTAGCGGGTTGCACTTTTGTGTGGAGAGAAATGCATACTTGGTTGAAACTGTAATTTCAAAATAATACTAATGCCATTGCTCATTACAAGGAAATGCTGTGTCTCCGCTTCCATAGTTGGAACACTAGGAGTTTAATAGCTCTGAGCCAATTTAATTTTCCTTACGTTCGGATCCAACGATTTGACAAACCTTCGCTCTCAAAATTACGAAGAACCAAACTCACGAACAGACTTTATACATAGGCCTAAAAGAATTCTCTAAATTTCATAAGTTACGGGTGATTAATAATATCGTATATGAATTTAAATGCTAACTTCAGAGCTGAAAACTACTACACCCTTTTTGTTCTTTTCGTGCAACTGTGTTGTGCAACCACCAGTTGCGTACTATTGCCGAGAGGGTGATTTACTTTTTGCATTTCTGCATACGGTTCACTCAATTTTGCGTATAATTCTCTTTGCTATGATTTTGAATCCTAAATAAATAATAAAAAAGCTCGGCTACTCTTTCGTTAGATTAGGTTTTTCTTTCAATAAATGCAATATTCCGCGGGTGATAAACGCGTCTCGAAATAAAGTTTAAAAGGCATTGCAAAATGAATAGACAAGAATATATTTAATTGCCCTGCTGAGATCTAAAGTTTTGAAATAAGAGAAAAATACTGCCTGAGGGACTTACAAACATGTCGTTTATCAACCTAAAAGCCTTTTTGCTTCAAAATGGATGCTGTTTCGATTTACTGTTCCAAGCGGGTGGGCTACAGTTTGTATACCTGTTATACATAGGATCCAAGGGTAGCACAATCGACTTGGCTTGTCTATTTAAAGTTGAACAGACGAATAACGCAATACGGAACAGCTATCAGAACATACCAGGTTAAGCTAGTACATGTGAAGCCATGTCGTATGTGAACTGATTTTATTTAAATAATAACTGAATAGTTATAAGAAGTATCACTAATTACTGCACTTATTGCTTCTTAGTACACACTCGCCTAAGACTACTCATCAATTTTCCAATTTTTCATTATTTCCTTTTCTTCCTCAATTATTTCCTTAATTCCCATCCCAAATGGAGCACTCTTTTTTTTTAAAAAAAATTAGAGAATTATTTTTTTTGTTAACAGCGCCATTTGTGACGCTATATTGATTTATTGAAGCCGAGTTCTACTAAAACGTGCTCCACGTAAGGATTGAAATCTGGGATGTTTGCTTGTCTTTAGGGGTGTGGGAATTTAGCTATCCGAGGGAGAAGCTTTACTTCGGAAGAAGTAACGCCTCACAGTTTCGTGTTTATGAGAACGCAATTTTATTACATAATATTATGGTCGCTTAATTGTTTGACTTCGTATAAATAGGAGTAATTTAGTACGAAAAGATATCTGATGAGGTTTAACCACCCTTCCAGCCGCATTCAATAGAGACCCTGAAGATTCGTTTCATAGGGCCAGCATTTTGTTGCTTTTAATCACAGAATGCTATGTGAGGGACGAGTCTTTCAAACGTCTAAGTTAGACATCAGATCACTACGACGCGCACATTGGCATAGATTGAATTATCGAATGCTTATTATCGAGAGGTACAAACTTAGTACAAGCCTTGCTTTCGATGTAAATTATCGACCGTATTTTAAGAAAACTGCAAGGCTGCTTCTATATTAATATAATGATATATTAAGTACGTTTTTTGTCAAAACGGTAAAACCAAGCATTTGCAATTTTTTTACTTTACAGCATGCAGCAATTGTTTATCACATGTGACGTTTAATTCAATATCAATTTTAATAATGTGAGAGAAGCATGCATTAGTTCAGGTATGCTTCATACCTTAATGTTTCATATCGGGAGGTATGAGATGAATTGGGCCAATTGTGTCAGAATCTTTAACAAAGAAAACAAATGAATTCCAACAAAAATATGACCTTGTGAAATTGCAAGAATCTAATGAGGATAGAGTTGCTGTTGTGAACGCTGCACACTAGAATTACCTTATTCGTGTTAAAGAGAATTTCACTTTATACCTTGAAATGATGAAATGATAATATCTTATACGGGCATGTCTTACACTCTTATTTTTACTGAACGTTTATGCTGGCACGTATGTATGAGTAGAATGTCGTTAATTAAATTATAGCATAGCACTCTCTCTGCATTGACACGAGCGTAACCTCTTCGCTACTGCACTACTACGTCTACGATAAAGTGTTTACGTTATATCATTTGAATTGCGTTCCTTTTTTTGTAGGCGGTATCAAGTTTGATAATATTTAAATGGTTGACTGGTTACAATTCATACTATATTTATGCTGTTTTCTTAAAATCATGACAAATTAATGTGCTTTATAGAATGAAAGAGCTAGAGCAAGTTAGATGCTACTTTTCAAACAACAGTATATAGTCAATGATATAAACATCTGGCGTTACTCGTTTTTGAAACGAAAACTGTGAACTAATATAGGACAACTTTCAAATTCTATATTAATTCGGCTGTGAGTTTCTAACATACTACGTCAATTTTTAAAATCTAAAGTTCTAAAAATCTAAAGTCGAAATATCAAACCATTTACATAACTAATGTACAAATATATTTTAAATATCATGTGTCTTTTCTCGTTTTTTTCAATAAGTCTTTTTATTATATCCATATCAGCAAAACGTAGCTTTCCAAATAAACGGCGAACTACTTAATGGTAGCTGAGCTTTCGTTAGTCGTTACTATCAAAGCAATTTATACTTCAAATTTTAAATAAATTTAATGGGTAAAAAACTGCCTATTAAATCTAATTTAATCTGTATGGGTCGTTGTAATTTCTTAAAACAAAAGACAATTATCGTAAGAATTAAAAAAAAATATTGCAAAAGAAAGCGGTGCAAAGATCAAAGATTTAGTGCTTACCCCGTCCCTCCGTCAATAACGATTGCAGGCAACCGACCCGTCATCTCTTCGCAAGTTCGGCTTACGTTTTACCACAAACGCAAAACTTTTAACACACGCAGTAAACTTCTGACGCTCCTAGGCTTATCTTTAGAATCAGCACACAGATGAACTTAATTTTATTATTTCGAATTCTCATGCCACTCTTAAACACACTGAGCGGCTCAAACGCGCGTCGCAGTTGCAGGAAACAACTGACGGAAACTCCCTTCAAACAATAATATTCAACGGATATACCAGCAACCCTTTCCAGGTTCTTGACTAGATCAAGTAACTCGCCCAAGACAATCAAAGCAGGTGAATCAAAATTACACCACACTAAGGTATTTTCTAAAACAGTTTCCTCATTAACGAGTTAATAAATAACCTTGTAAGAAATCGATATGTAGATTCTTAAATTATTAAGCATGCAATGAAAGAAGAAGCTCAGGCATAGCCGATATTTGTGGATTCAAATTTGCCGCTAGTCACCACCCGAGGTTGATTCCGCTGTTTTAGCCTCTGGACTCTGTTGTATGTAGTTATTCAGCTTTAGTTAAGTCTCTTCCCGCCTTTCCTAGTCAAGTGTTTTCCTAAGGATATCGGAATCTACGAAACTTTATATATAAAGTCACAGCATATGCTTTAATTTCTTGTTAATTTTATAATGACGAGTAGCGATATTCTCTATTTGCATCGCCGAATGCGCATGCGTGGTGCACTCAAAACAACACAAACCCATCACAGACATGGCGGCTCGCCTCTAGTGCCCGAGGTGAACTGAAAGCTTGAAGTCTGGAATAGTTTTCACGAAAGACGTACGGGCTGGCTATGGAGTTCGTTGACTGAGGGTGTCTGACAATAGTGGACAGCGGCCTAGGTTTCCATACAAATGCAGTTCTAGTTGCAGGAATTGGACCGGATGATTACTCAGAAAAATACCTTATGAATATCTGTTAACAATTCCCTGTCTGCTCAGAAGGGGGACGCGACCCGATTAAGATTATAGCTTTCTTGCTGCGGGCTTCACCCTAAGCCACTATTGTCAGCAGCGCAGTGAATAACTTTTATCAAGTTATACCTTGTTTCATCAATTACTCAATGAAATATGAGTAAAGAACTTTGTTGGAGGTATTAATCGACATCAGTTCGAGTGGTGCAATAGAACCAAGTGCAAATGAGTTAATGGTGTGCTTCAGTTTGACGCCGCCGGCGGCGCGTTGTTGCTCTTGTTGTTGTAAATTTGTCGACGATCGTCAGACATCGCATTGACGACTGTAGCGAATGTAGTATTCGCTAAGTTGTGATGTTGTTCTTGTTAGTGCTACAGTTATATTCGTTTGTGTTCCCGAAAACAGCCACCAGACCCGTGTTGTCGTTTGTGAAAATAAACTTACACAGTTTTCAAATTGGAAACCGATGCGGAGCCATCATCCTATGCCTTGTGAAGTGGACGAGCCCCCGCGGCGACAGAACTGTCCTCCGCCCGATGGAATGCTTGGGCAAGTCTTGATGACCGACTTTTGCACCATTATTAACAATCCCTAAAATTCGGAGATCGTTCCTATAGGACGACTTGTTCATTGCGGTCCTACTCGGGGATCAATTCATCCGGCCGGAAAATGTCGACCCTTCAAATGGGCCAGCAATTTAGTTCGTATGATGAGTTTATGTCAACCCTGCTGGCGTTTCAGGAAGCAAGCCGGCATCGTTTCATCAAGCATTATCAGAAGACTGTTCAATGGGCCACTCAAAATAATGTGTGTCCACCACCGCAACCACGCCTGCGTTATTTTCGGTTGAAAATGAACTGCAGTCGAAAGGAGTCGTATGTATCAACCTACCATTTTATTACTACCGCTTACTTATTACGTCAGTGTAGCTCGTAAATGCATGTGCGTAGTAACAGATTTTAGAATGACCACTTACTGCAACTGTTAGGCATATATTTTTTAATAAAAATCTACCATCCAACTTGCCTTTTGAGTTGACAATTTAACGTTGGACATTAGGTGCTGCTGTTTCTACGGAGATGTTATGCGACAATATTATATGATGCTTGAACAGTTATATAATGTATATCGTATTATTTTATAATACGATGCATTTTACAATACTGTGGACGGCACTACTATTGTTTAGTGCTAAGTTATTGTAGTAACTGAGCTTGCTTATCGAAGCATAATCTTAAATACCATCTTTTTTTATAAAGGGCGAATTTTGAGGTTTTCCAATGAGTCTTTTTCACAAGTTAAAATTCTGCGTTCTGTATCCATAAACTAGCATTAGTGTGTAATAATCGTAATAGACTATGAATATGCAAGTTGATTGCTTGATGAAAGTAAGCACTCTTGCTTTAGCAGTGATATGTTTTCGCCCTAATTGTAACACACTAGCCTACACACAAGGCTGCATTTAAAAAGTCTGTACATGTTTATTATCTATTAGGAAACAGTGATGGAAATACTAAGCATTTAGTTTCATTCTCTACTCTTAACGTGTTAGATAACCCCTTACTAGCTAAGTTTCAAGTTTTTACATCCGGTACTGTCGTTAGACATTGTTTCAGATCACTGGTATCCAATACAGAACAGTGTGTTCATGGCTGGTTTCGAACCTAAAGGATGTCACGCGTCCTTAAGTTTAGCAGACAAGCACGTTACTACTACACTGTTTTAGAGGCACCTATTTACTGTCTGCTAGTAATAAAATGCTCCTGTCCTTCCAATATGAATACTCACTTGGTGTTCAATCAGTATATTTTGACCTAATACAGAATAGAACTTAAGCTTCTGTCTAGCTTCGAAACAAACATGTATCGAAAATCTAGTTTTTCGAATTTCTTTAGTTCGAAATCGAAAACTAGATTTTCGATACGTGTTTGCATTATGAAGGAACGTATGTTTTATTTTCAGAATTTTTTCTGTGCTGCAACACTGAAAACGTTCAATTCAGCACTAGAAATTTACAGAAGTATATTATAACTAGTTTCTATAAACAAATATTTTACAGATTAATTATTTTTACATTTAAAGCTCTTATTCAACGTCGATTGATGTACGCACTTTAAGGTTGTCGTTGAAATTACTAATTAACATTTGATAAACATCTTATTTGAAGTGAAAGAATTTTACTTGTCGTTTCAGTGTAATAATACGTACACTAGCAATAAAAACTTTATTTTGTATTTAATGTGCAGCTATATACGTGTGTTTCTATGTAGCTATATGTGATTAATTTATAATATCACGCCAAATTGGTAACCAAATGGAAAACGTGATTTATGAAGCAATTTCTGCTCTTCGAGGTTGGCTATTTGATTGAACCAATAAGCAGTGCTTCCCTAGATTGCCCGGTACTCCCACGATGTCCTTGGTTTCAACTTGCTGTAACGTGAATTCACTATCGAATATCCTCAAAAATGTCGCGATCTCAACTCAAATGGAAATGAGAAACTATTTTCTGCAAAACTATGTATCTCGGTTTGAACCTTTTTGTAAATTTTATTTATATATTTATATTATATTTATAAATTACTCATATTTCTTGACTCATTTAATCCCCACCCTCCCCGTATATAATAACGAATGTTTAAGCGGTACTCGTGTAGATGCAGTTGATTTATTTGCTTGCTGTAGGAAAGTGGAATAAAACAATGTGAATTATTGCAACATATATTTCCGAGCAGAAACCCGGTCAAAATGAACTTAAGCGTTATTTTTTAAAACTTTTTGAAAAGATTAGTATCTATGTTGACAGCTAGCAAGAAAAAGTGGAAGATAGGTGACGACTCATAAAGAATGGTCAATTATTATTCACAATGTAGAAGAGAGACTTAGTACTGAAATTGTAAGAAGCGGCGTTACGTGGGTGGCTAATGTGCATCTTTGCAATATGCACCTCTGCCATGCGTATCGTGAACAGCAACCATAAGGGCCATTGCTGGTTAAGATATTAGCGTTGGCAGATGATGATTAAGGATGTATAAAAAGGAGAAATGAGTGAACAGGGCTATTAAATACAGGAGCTTTTATTATGGTCACCCTGGATAGAGTCTGTTGAAAAACGGTAATTAAGCCCAGCAAGACCTCTCTGATAACTTTTGAAGCGCCACCACAAGATGATTTCGAATATCGATTTACATATGAGGACAGGTAAAAGTCAGCATAAAATCATGGAACAATTAACTGTGCATAGAACTGTGTACTGCGGGGTTGTATGTATTAGTTTGCGATGATGTATTTGTTTGCTTCTGCTGTATGTTATTGTTATCATATTTTTACAATTACTTCATTCTGACCATATATCCAATGGTCTGACCCATAAGCGGTCCACCTGAGAGAACTGTCGCTACTCTTGGATTGCGGAACTGTAATATCATTACCTGCCAGTCGGGAAACGATATTACCACTCTGCCGTATCGCAAAAAATATTCGATATTCTATTTAAATATGAACAAATTCAATCCATTTCAGTAATCATAGTTTGCATGTTCTATATGTTACAAAAAGCTATGTGCTTACCTTTTGTCTGTCGTACTGATATCTTACCCGTCTCTTCATCTTATAAAAACGTCCAGTGCATGGTAGTATTGCTTAAATAATTCCATATTTTCAATATGCAATGTACTAGGGAAACGCGCTAACTAAAGCAGCTGTATGCTGGTGAGCCATGTATTATTAGTCAATGATGGTATCTTCCCCTCCGTTGTTCCATGAATTCCTTCATTAGCACGAATACTCATAGAACGTTCTAGTTGGTTTGAAATGAACAAATGAAATGAAAGAAGTTCTCGAACAGACATAGGTTGAACGTTACTAGTATTGCAATTTATTTCGTAGGTAGTAATAACCATACAAGGTACAAATATATTAAAACTGTTCTTGAATGTTATACGCGAAAAGTCTCACTTGATTCTACTCATTTTACTTGAGTCCTATAATTTGGTACGCCCGGCGGCTTATTAGCAAAACATAGGTACATGTATTCAGTTGCGAATTATGTGGCTTGCAGGAAGGCGGCCGGCGGTGATTGTGGCACCTGGATCCGGTTAGGGGTGACGAAAGATGGCGAGCGATTGGAAGTGGTGGCGATGGACCTCAAAGAGTGTGGACCCCCTGCACCTTCCAATAATAGTCATCAAAATCAAAACTCAGTTAGTAGTCAACCCCCTCAAGGACATCCACAACCAGCCACTCCTGGGCAACCTCTAGCTCAGACGCAGATTGGGTGCGACGCTACCGGCAGTGGAGCACCTCCGGCGCAAAGTCCACAGATGACTCCTATAATGGCTTCAATACATCCGCAACAGCAGATGTACTATGATCAAGGACAGTCGATATACCAGCCTATGGAACATCCACCGTCGTATCAGCCCTCTGGCGGTGGTGTGCAGTATACGGAACTACAAACAACGGGGTACGTGCCAGTCACTAATCAGCAGCTAGCTCAAGCAACGACTGGAGGTCCTCAGGATCCTCAAAATTTGCAAGGTCTTCCCCCATTGCCATCATTCGGACATCTCGGTGGTTTCCAGCAACCGGTGCAGGCTGTGCAGTCAATAACTGTTCAGCATGGGTATCAGTCGGAAGCAACAACGGCGACAGGCCCACAGCAGGGCCAACAGCAGCCGCCAGCTCCACCGCCCCAACCTAGTGGGCAGCAACAGCAGGTTCATCATCAACAGTATGCTACATCAGGTCCGCCTCCTGAACATATGTACTCTTCTCATCCACAGGGAGGATACCAGCAGATGGAATACCACCCCCCTATATCGTACCACCCAGCACCACAACATCAACAAAATCCTCAACATACGACTGCGATATTACAACCGCTGTATTCTGTGCCTTCACAACAACATCCGCCTCCTCAGCATTCCCAACAACAGCAAATGTCGATACCTACCCTCCCGGCCGGCCATCACCCGCAGCCTGATGTGTCGTCGACACCGCAAAATCAGCAATCGAGTCAGTCTGGACTTCCACAGCAACACCATTTAGCTCAACAAGTAAATGTGCCAGGACCTCAAGCACCAACCAGTGTTGTTGTCGGACAACAGCAAGAATCCGGGCCGGTTGCTGCTAATACTCCATTCGGCTCAGAACAGCAACGTCAACAAGTATACAGTCAACACCAAGCTGGACCACCTCCACCACAGCATACTCAGCAAGTATCAGTGGTCCAGCAGGTGGTTCCATATGTTGGTGACTACGGGCAGATTGCAACAGATGTTATAACCAGAGGGCATGCACACGGAGCTCCTCCTTCGTCGCAACCCCCACATACATCGCAACCCCATTATCAGGAAATGCAACCTCTTACTGTCGGACAAGCATCTCAGGTGATAGAGCTAAATAGTCGTTCGTCGTCAATGTCTCAACCACCGCTTACACCTCATAGTGTTGTGCAAATAACAGCATCGCAACAGCAGCAAGGTTACCCTTCTAGCCTAGTTGAAATAGATTCATGCGGGAGTGACCAGGGTCTTCTCTATGCTGACCTCAGCCAGCCTCAGCTGTCGTATCAGCACGTTGCAACTCGACAGCACTCAGCTGTTCATAACGCGCTTGACGGCAGCAGTGATAACCAACAAGGAGCTACTACAACTGGATCGAATCAGATGCAAATTGGCTCGCTCGCGACGGTGACACCGACAACTACAACTAATGCCAACAGGAAGAAAAAAAGTAAAGCATGCAGTCTACAGCAGCAGCAGACACAGCAGCTGCCTGCAACAGAGCCAACGTCTTCATTACAGAAGGCCACTACGCCAGGAACGATTCGCGCCTCTGTAAACGATTCTCATCATCAAAACAACAGCAATCGTCAAGTAGTACATCTAAAAGATCTCACATCAAAAGTCCCTGCTCTGAAGGCCGGTACGTAGTACTATAGCAGGTGCTAAGGTTATGCGTATAGTTACCGCGTTTATAGCTTGTAGATTTAGTGTAGGTCTTTTTGTTGATTCATATTTCTTAGTAAAAGGTGTTCGTAGTTATTTGGCGATGTGAACTGTCGTATCCACATCCCTTTCCTGAAAACTTGCATAGACAAAAAGTATTAATTTCCGTACTACGAAAAAACAACTCACTTAAATATAAGGAGATGGAAACTGGGTTTCACATATGGTGACAATTGTTCGTTGCAATGAAAACAGGTTTCTTAAGAAGCAGCTTTACAATAGCACCCGTAATTTACATATAAGCTGTTCGTAGCGGTTGTAGACAGGGCACCAGACTCACAGGTATTAAGTCTAGAGTTCGATCTCTAGCTAAAACCTAGCAGTATCAAAAGTTTCAGTTTTTAATATCAGCTATATAATTGCACGCTTGTTTTAAATGACAGTTTATTTCCATTGTTCTACTGACATGATACGTTCAGTAAAGACATTGATGTTACAAGATTTCAGCTGTCGCAGGACACTCATTGCATATTATAAATATCTGATAATGCTGGGAATTATTATAAATACCTTATAATACTGGGAATTTCAGAGATAAAGGGCATTTATGAGATGAGTCTACGCGATTGGCAATATCTTTCATACTAGAGGGGGGAGTTTTCAATATGAAGATGAAACTTGGTTTTGCGGTCTGTATGACACCAGAAGGGACTAAGCTTATGGAGTATTTGGGTTTGATCTATATGGCCTATAATTATTATTATGGTAGAATCTAGAATTTGCTTTAATAAGATATAAATGTGTAAACCATCCATGCATTAAGCTTTCGAATATCTATGATAAATAGTATTATCCGGTTATTAGTAAATTGTGGTAACCAGTATTTAAACCTATTAAAAGTATGATCTTTTACTTCAAGGTGATTTTCAAAAGGATCAACGTTCCAATTTACCAATATGTGCGAGCGAATAAGCTGTGTAAGGGTCTTTTTCTTTGCTGTTACTTTATATAGGTCCAAGAAACACATCAACACTGGAAGCTCTTCTTGGGAATTCGGGTCCAAGAGGCACGTCAGGATCCTCTGTGGGGGCCTCCGCGCGGAACTCTGCTCACTCTAAAGCCGAGTCCGAGGGCTCCGTTGCCGGAGGCGTGCCAACTGGGACAAACAGAATCCAAACAAATTCGACAAGATCCACTTCACTCGAACTCAGAAATAGTGGAGGAACAGAGGCCGTGCCGCATCTTCATCTCGGCCAGACCTACTGCTCTTACAAATTGGCGGAACAAGCCGTCGAGAACTACGCATCACCGAAAGGTTTTAAATTTCGGTAAGTGCTTGGCCAAAAACTTAATTCTGTGTGAACGTTTGGTAAGCACTAGCCATCCAACTTATTCTGTCTCGAAGAACGTGAAGCCGCATAATTTAATGATTTTTCTTGTATACCACAAACTAGTAACATCAGTAGATTTTGCATTTTATCTAGCTTCAGTCCTTTAAGTAGGATAGTTATATATGGTGTTGCGTGGTATTTTTACGCAGTAAGTAATCATTGAAGGCCAGTCCTTGTGGATCGCGTCGTCAAACTGAGATCACTAGGTTTGTTCTTTAAATGTGCGCGAGTTCGTCGAGCTGGTGCAAAACTATTGCCTTGATCAAACCGTGCCTTTTCTGAAATAGCTGAGCTGTGGAATGGAGCAATACGCCAGCCCAGTGGTAGTCTGTGACTCCTGTGTATTTGGAAAAATAGGTAATATTTTGATCACTCGGCGTGCCCTATAAAAAAGCGACCGTGGCCCTTGAGTGCTTTTCTCTGACGGAGTAAACAAGCCTTGATCTCCTGCATTTCAGGCTCGATTCCTTATACTTACAGTCTTACAGTAGCAAACTCAGTTTAGATTTGTAATTTCTAATTCGATAAAAAGTTCGAATTTATAAAAATAAACTTAAGGTACGATTCAGCTTTTGACTTAGACTGAAGAACATCGGCGCTGCTAGTGTTTTCGGATTTTTATATCATTTGTGTAATATTAAAGACGAGCCTTACGTGATCATACCGGATATTCGATTCTATTAATTTTCATTTGTTAATCAATAAGAACTACTCTATAGATCAGGTGTTTTAGACATAATAAGGGTAAACTATAGGCCACTGGAACGTATTCCAAAAGGATAGATTTTAGTGACCGAGACAAGGGCCTGCTGTTCGCCCATGAGTGCAGAAAAACCTGATGTTGAGGATATCAGTTACTCATAGTATAAGAATCTGTTAAATCGAGGGGTCTAGGCCAGCGAGGGCTATTCGAAAGTGCACCAACTTGATAACACTGGAATCATGCTAACATCGATATATGCGAAAATCACATGTTCTCTTAGTGAATAATTCGTCTTCCATTTACGCGGGTATGATTTTTCTCTAAAGGGTTATCAATTAAGGCGTGTTGGTTTTTGGACACTTGATTCACATAAAGGACTTCTATAAAGGGTATATCTTTTTTTTTTGGTTATTTTTCCTTCTTCTACGCAGAGAGATATAGGGAATGACAGGTATCATCTAATATGCTAACAATTCTGAACAGAACTATGAATATAACTAGTGAAAGAAATAAAAATAATATTCTAACAATGGCGCTTTCAATTATTTGTGGGGTAAACATTACGGTGTCGAGCCGTAGTATAAGCGAGACCAAAACCCTGGAGCGCTGCCTGTTACAGATCAGAAAGGTCTACCATTGCGAAGATGCAGTAGTAATGTGGGTTCCATTTCTCTCAGGATTATGTAGCGTGGCCCAGGTTTGAATCCCGACGTCTGGACACCTCTACTCTCCAACAAAAATCTGGAGAATAGAAAAGGCGATCCACTCTGTATATACGTAAGTCCAAGATGTCGAGTTGCCCATAGATTGTTTTTCTTTACAATTAATTTGGTTTCAGGAAAATCGGCTCGATGTTACTTAAGCGGATCGAGGGCAAGGAGAAACTCAAAGAGCAATTTGCGAATGCTACGGCGGATCCTGGTATCAAATACTTTGCACTCAAGTTCCGTTGCGTACGCTCGAGGCAGCTCACGATGGTGTCAAATTATGTCAAGAAGAAAAAAGATGACGATGGACACACCATTCAAGAGTCTCCCATTCCCATGGATACCAACCAAAACAACAATGATTCTACCTCAAATAGTAGCAAGGTGTAAGTTGCGTTATATTTGAAGTTTAAATTAACAACCTGCATTGAAATGAGGCAAGTAATTTACACTATAATATTTAAAGATGTGAAACACATACATGGACATCATTATTGTTTTGTCTTTTCAGGTTTGTAATACATTTAGTATTCATAGCAAACCCGTCCAAACTAAAATTCATATGGCTTTCAAGGTTGTAATACATACAATGGGTCGTTTAATATGAATAACGATCTCTAACTTTTTGCAGGCTTAGTTTTTTCCTTTTCAATGGAAATGTACACTATTATATTTTATGATCTTTTGCCATTTAGATAATAGTTTATTTAGTCTGCTACTGTAGAAATTTAGCGTTCGAGGGTTCATGATATCTCGAAAGCAGTTTCGGCATCATGTTGAGATTTGTATGGTCTTTTTATTAAGTTGTCGAGATTTTGGGAAAAACAGTAATTTGTAGGGGGGCAGTCCCTAGTAGTTATGGTGGATAAGGAAAACCTGTAATTGTAATTTTTAGATGTTGGTCACCGTGATTTTTACGGTGTGAGGTCGAGCGTTGCCCTATAGCAGGAGTCGTCTACTTCTGTTTGTCAGTCTTGGCTTTATGCGAAATTTTTTTGATGACCTCCTCTAATTGTTGACAGCATACGAAGTCAACGAATCAGAATTTCAATCACAGTGGGTAATATCTGTACTAGACCACCAAGTGGGCACCATAAATTTTGGCAGCTGTACATTTGCCTCACGTTTGTGTCCTGCCGGTATTATGTCGGTAATATGACTGCCTGCAAATATTTCAGCCCAAGTCAAAATTCGCTGCAAAAATTACTTATTGCTGTAATGTAAAAGCAAAGATGTATAAGCGTTTGTCTGTTTTTTTACACTCAGATCATGCGGCATTCGTTTGTCAAATTTTCTAACTACTTCGTTTGACCCAGCTGAACAAGTATGGTAGTTTTACTTACACCAAATCTGAATGCTAACACACATGCACCTTAGGATCAGTAGGCTGTCATCACCGCCCTGGACTCTTTGTTATTCATTTTTACGGGATGTCTTCACGAGATTTATTTTTTAGATTCAAATTTTTTTAGCTTATTTTTCTACTTGTAGAATCTTTACCGAATATCGAAATGTATATATCGAAATGTCTCCACCACTGCAATTTCAAAGTGCCAATTGCTTTAGTAGTAGTTAGCCAGTTGCAAACTATTCGTATTTTCTGATTTTACATAATTTACTATAGCTTGTCTGCTAAAAGCTCGAGTGATAGTATCTACGTTAACGGGTATAGATTTCACAGAATACAAGTGCATTCTATATGCCAACATAAGGTTTGCAAAGTGTCACATTGTCATAAAATATCGTAATTTTTCAATATGAGATTGTTCGTGACGCTTCATGCTCAACGACATAATTTAGTAAAACGGTTATAGAGATACTTTGCAATTAAAGCAAAATAAACAATTCTTCTAAAATATCTTAGAAGATGATTGACATAAATTTAAATCATAAAGGATAACTTGTGTGTTAAGTAACATTTTTTTTTCATAAAACTTTATACGTTTTGGGACATTTAGTACAGTATGTATATTTATGCAAGAAAACTATATTGCACAAAAGGAAGCCTTGATGGCCGCTAAACCTAACGCTTTCACAGTTACCTTTCTAAACATCTGTTACGTTTGCATATTTATAAAACGAGCAGACGATACTGTGCTGCTCAAACAACCTTTAACAACATTAAGTCCGGCATTCTTTGGTCAGCGGCGACCGAATTACTTGAGTTCAAAAATCTTCTTCAAGTCTTTTAATCTACTTCAGCCCATAATTTAGACTTGTTTTTATAAAATGTAAACTATATGCCCATCACAACCGTCGATTTGTAGGAATAGTTGTAAACTCGTATTATGTTTCTGTCACATTACACAAACTTATTCGTGATGTTCTTTAGCTGTTTAGTGTGCTGCAATGAACGAGATATCAAAAAATATCCTACACTGCTGTATAATAATTACTAAAAAGTGGTTCTTCTGTTTCATTATGCCAAAAACGTAATCAACTACTGTTCATTACGTCTTATCTCTGAAAATAGTTCTGTGTGCCTACTGCACGTATTTATCTATCGTTTCGTGCTACATTACAGGCCTATGGGATCGTGTAGCGCGCGCATTACGTTTCAGCTAAATGCACGCGGGACAGGCCTGGAAGTTAAACAGTTGGACGAATCCCATGATCATCCTCCGGATGATGAGCTACGAGAGAAGTTCACACAGGGAATTGCTCGAACTTCTCTTACAGGAGCCCTGAACAAGCTAGCTCGACCGCCTGTAAAGGTAATTTGCTCGCATTGATTATTGTAACATTTGGTCCGAATTTTTATGTTTTTTAGAACCCGCACAGTTTTGAGGATTTCAAGAATAGTTCTTCCGAAGCACTGGCCTTCTTTTTGTGTTTATGTACTATTACGGTTTGTAGGGTAAATTTAAATTCATTTTTTTTTAACTCAATTGTAATGCTCTGTTATAGTTTTACGACGCTTCATGACTTCAACTAGCATTACCCAAAGAGGAGGTGCAACAAAACGCCTAAATGCCATAATAAAGTACGACCTATGCAGGTCGAAACCTATAACGGGTTTTGGTCAGTGTGCATGTGGTCATGATGATACCAAAAAAACGGCATTGCAGTAGAATTCGGTGGAATTGGCGTTACATAAATTGAAAGGTTTGAAATTGAAAATACTTATATATAAAATAATATATAAAATAATATCAAGAACATGTATAACTCTCCGTATTTTTTTTTATATTACAGGGCGTTAAGCGTTCAACAACAGCACTATTAAGTGGTGTTACACTACCTAAAATTGTGCCAGTTATAGGGGCAGATTCTGTGGGTGGTGGGGGTTGCCGTACGGCGCATCCAGGCTCTGACCATAGCCATGACTCCCGACAGAAGGGCGGTTCTGGTGGAGGTGGTTGTTTAAATTTACCTTTAGACGACTCCTTTTTAAACGAACACCTGGTGAGCGAACAATTGCAGATGATGAATGGCGATGAGGAAGCAGAACCCGAGGTCGACCTATTATCCAATATCCAATCACTTGCAGAGGAAATTGATAAGTTGAGCGAAACTGACGGGCTCCCAGCTGATCTCGCTTCACTCGATGCAGCTCTCAAGCATGACGACCTGGGCGGTCTTGGACTGGGAGGTCACCTAGGCGTTGAAGGACCTCATACCCTTGATAAAGGGCAAGGGCATAGTCTTAAAGGTCACAAGATATCGAGTTGTGACAACAACAATGTTGTTTCCAAAAATACTAGTGTCCTCGTTTCCAGTGGAGAGCGGACTTTTCAGTTGGGCCGCAGTGGTGGCCCCGAACCAGGCCAAGGGACGGCCCAGGCGGTCAGAGCGGAGAATATCAAACGAGAAAGCGAAGGAGAGACTGTGGAATGTCACTTTAAAACTAATGGACACTATAGAGAATTAACAGAAGAACAGGTTGTTCCTAAGGACCAAGCCAACAGGACTACTTCACTGGCTGATGCTACTGATGGGGTTACCACAAATACCTCTCAAGTAAATAGCGAGGCAATCAAAGTTGAGGGAGAGGAAGGTGGCAAGGTGGTCCCCGAGGTGAACATTGAAATCGACGTTAGCTTGAAGGAAACCCTACAGGAGTCGCAAAACAACTTAGCTGACTTAAAGGTTAATGGGAGTGTATTGTGTTCGTGGACTAAAGCTGCCAAGGGCGAACCATTGGAACAAGACGAAACCAAGGAAGAAAAATACGTGAAAATGGAGAAAGACGCAGATAGGTTTGCAGACGGTGATGCGGACAGTGTTATGGTTAATTGCTCATCCTCAATGAAAAGTGGCAGCGCTTTAGATGAAGACATGAAGGACGAAGTACATAAAGGTTCGCCCAATAATGATAACCTATTCAATGTAGGCGTGGCTGAAGAGATGGGGTCGGATATACCGAGAACCAATAGCCCAAGCGAGGATGACTGCAAAACGAAGCGAATCTTTGCACGAGAGGTTAAGAAGCTCGAAATTAACGTGTGTGAAAATGTGGTCACTTCTGATGTTGTCTTCGCGCTGAAGAAAAAAGCATTGAAGGTAGGAGCATTTCAGGAAGATCTGTCTTCATCGGTTATCTCGCCTGGAACAACAGATACCTTCGAGGGAACTAACCCACAAAAAATGTCTATCCAGGATGGCTCGGATCCTTCGAGTAGTATTGACGATGACTCCAGCAAGGAAAAGGCATACGGCTCATCAAACATGGGTGAAGCCGCAATAGAATTAGTCCTTCCAAAAAACAAGATCAATGATTTATTAATCCGTGATGCCCACAAAGAGGCTAGTCTAACCGACAACAACAGCAGCAATAACAACAACAATACTAGTAACCATAGGAGCGTAGAGCATCCGGTGAGGGGGACTAATAGGTCTCGCACAGCTCTTATTCACACACCGGCTGGGGATGAGAGCGAGAGCGAAGGTTCCGTCTATCTGCCGCCGGCTGGAAGTAACTGTTATATAGAATATGGAGCGCGGACTGGACGAAGGACTTCAAGAATGCGCACCCGTGGAAAAAGAACTCGAGGTGAGTCAGGTGGCTCTCTAGTTGGAGCACACGAACGGTTTAATAAGATAGCCCGCAGCGGTCAAGTACCCCAAGGAGCCTGGGAAGGACGTGATGAACTGCGAGGACCAAAACGCACTGTGGAAGAGACTCTTAGAGCGCGTCACGTTGAGCTACGCGGATGCAAGGTGCTTGTACAAATGGCTGATCTACCCAAGGACTTTGAAGTTTACTGGAGCGAGGAAGACGTGCAAAGACAGCTCGAAGAGGCAGAAAGAGATGAAGCCAATGAGACTCTTAAGCAACTTGCCCAGATGCTCGCTTCCAACGAAGGTGAGTTACGTAGATATTAAAATGCTTGAATCCTAAAATATCGATGACAGAATGAAAGCTTTGTTAGACTATATTGTCAGTACAATTTCAGTTAATGTAGTAGACACTGCATAGCTATCACGTTATACATTTTAGTATTTCTATAAATCATTGTACATTTGAAGTTTGAGGAATAAAACTAATTTTAATGTTTTAAAATTAGTTTTATACACATATATTTTTTATTATTTATAAATATTTTACATATTTAGTAGAAGCATAATTTATTATTAAATTATGTTTCTACATACCCTGGAATAATATACAGCTGTGTTCAAAAAATTGCCTCGGTTTATTTTAAAAAGATATAAGAAAAATATGCCAGTTTTATTAGACTGCGAATTTATAAGGGTAATCTGTCAAAAAATAAACAAAAGGTATTAAAGAGCGTATTTTAAGAAAACCGAAATTTTTGTTTTATCGATATCTTTTTTTACAAATGCTTACGTATTTCTAATCGTTGCAATCTTTAGAGTTCTTTAATAGGGAGCCGCTACACTTCAAAAAATAATTATTATTAGTGTAACAACACTACATAAGTTCATAGAGAGATAAAAATAAGTATCTCATTTTTATTTTCCTTGCTTCTTTATTGTTTGCGTTTTGTTGGTTTTACGTGAAAATATACACGTATATTTAGGTGTTTTTGCGTTGTCCATTTATTTAGGTTTTTTTCGATAACCGTGGTCCTGGAGTGCTAATAAAGGGGTCATGACCTACTCGAACAAAAAAAAAAACAAAGGTCTAGAACACTAAGGTAGCCCAGCAAGTTATGAGAACTTATCGGCAGAAATCGCGGCGAAAGCGGTTATTACACAGCAATGTAATAAACGCTTTCGCCTGCATCGCCACCACTTCATTAGGTTGAGAATTATTGTTGGAACACATGAACTAAAATGGTCTGTGCTATTCGAACACCAGCGAGCAGTTCATAATAAAGCGGAGTACTTGTAAATTGTCCCATTGAAAACCATTGTCAATATGCCTCACTATAACGAGATAGACTGAAAAGTTTACTACAAAGATACCAAAGTTGTGTGAAGAGATAATTTAGTTGTTAGTTAATACTGTAATAGTTCAAGGATATTCTCCCATAAATAGTAAGTATTCATTGTAATAACTCAATTCTGGCCTTCCTCGCTTTATTAATAACAATAGCATAATAAGATCACTGTGTTGTCAGAAGTGTTTGACTAAGAAGTGCGCCTTTTAATAATGGAAACGTAACATTGTTCAGCGTATAGGAATTCTGCTAAACCATATATAGCAGAGTTTCTCATCTTGACGTTCGCTGTGTGTGAAATCTGTTGTTCTGAGTTGCTGATTTTGATACGTAAACGTTATGGTAGTTTTAGCATATATCAAGAAATTATTTTGAAGGAGGTTTTTTTTAGGTATTTCAAGGACGTAGCACATATTTTTCAGACATTGTAAATCAATGTTGAACTTCTAATTATGATGATAGGGAGAAAATATAGGGGAACTCGTTGTTCAGTGGTAATCTTTTTGATATTAGTTTCCACGGAAGTTTAGTTTCTTCACATCTGTTCATAAATCATGAATTTTCTGCCCCAATTTTTCTTCGGTCTAAGACTTAGGCCAATAGGATACATGCACCATAGTCTCCGGAAAGCATTCTCCAGTACAGCACATTTAGAATTCTTTTGAAATGAGTAATGTTATAGTAATATGTAATGTAATGTAGTAATAATAATGCCAATAAAATAGCTTACTCGATCAATTTGAGGTATCATCCAGGCTCAAACTTGTATAGCTAAATGTTAAATAATTATATGTAGTATTAAATAAACTTTTGATGTTATGTTGAATATATTTTTAAATCTTCAAAGGTTTGAACGTGTGATCAAACTTATTTAACGAAGTGGAAACAAAATATTTTTCGAATGCGCACAGTCACCATAGACTTTTGTTACACTGTAGAACAAGAGTCAACTAAATTTTTTTTGAAGTGTTTAAGCAACTAAACTTCCGGATCTTTGTGAAGGATGACATCCGTTATGTACATTTTTGTAATGTATCTGTTTTGAGTGTTAATTATCAATATGCCTGTGCCAACTTTTAGGTGAGATACTGACCCAGCGCAAACAGCTGCTTACGAGTTTGTTGTATCACTGGAAGGCCGAGAAGCATGTTTCTCTCCTGGCATCATACGCACCTAGTGCCAAGGTACGAAACATTTTTTGCATCAACAGCAGCAACACGGACCCGCGTTCATCACTGGATAACGTTTCTTCAGTCGGCTATGTTGACGGAACTGCAGCTACTTGCCAACAACAGCTTCAACTTCAACGACAAGACACCACGGCGGGAATTAAAGCAAGTAGCATAACTACAATAGAAACGGGGACATCGTCTCCATCAGCAGAAACAAGTGACACTACTGCAGTAAAAGATTAATAGACATCTGCACACCACACACTTTGGAATTGAGCGGAATAGAATACGGCTGTAGGATACACCGACAAAACATGCGCGATACTTGAGAGAACAGTCGTTCTGGTTTAAGTTGTGTTGAATATATTCTAAAAATGTTTTTTATAATCAGTTATAATTCAATGTTGTGTACAGATTTTAGCGTATCCTTCGCCCTTCAGAGCCTCTCACAAACTCAGTGTATACGTGGATGTGAAATGTGTAATCTTCTATGCCGTACTGTATCGGCAAAACTTTCGGCAACGATACTATCAGGAGTATTTTTAGTGAGTGTTAAATTTTACCAGTTGTTTAAATAAGAACCCGTGTGTCGTAAAATAAGTCGTGTGTCAGTAATCAGTGCGAAATCTGCACTGGTGTATGGTTCTATGGGAATATCCGTTGTGGTGCTGCACCGATTAATTGACCAATGGGAAACGTGTAACAATGATATACAAGAGCATACTCTTCTTTACAAGTGTGTACATTTATTTTGAGCGATAAAATTGGCAGATATGATAAGGGAAATAGTCCTCGCTAAACCAGCTCTTACAGTACGTAAATGAAAAGCCTGGTCTCATTATACATGATGAGCAATGACCTCAGCACAATGCGTGCTGCGAGATTATAATGTTATGAATGCTGCACGGAAATGATAACCAAATAATTAACGTTCGTATGAATGTGTACAGTATAGACCCAACAAAAAACAGACACTTGTATATAAATTTAAGGTTAAAGAGAATGGCTTCTAAATTCATAAATTTTTTCATTTTCCATGGGGCGAGAAAACTGCTGCTGACATTTAGGTGAATATAGTGCATTGTACATAATGTTGTGTATAGAAAAAAACTGTTATGGAAACAGGTATATGGCCACATAGCTAAAAAAGGACATCAGTTGCAACAAAACAACAGCAATGTGTTGCCATTTACTCGATTATTCTTAGTATCGCATATTATTAATATGGATATCATAATTACACATTATATGGTTGTTTAGTGCGATTTCCGCTCTCATCTCAGTTATTTTCTTTCGTTTTTGTAGCGTCAAGAAAAATTCGATTTGAGAACGTCATTATCAAGTGTATTGTTTATGCACTTATAATAATAAAAGTTTATTGGGTTTTCAGTAAGTTATTTCGCTTGAACCGTATGTTAAAAATAAGCATAGAGTAAGATAATTTTTTTAAATTTTAAATCAAAATATTTTATGAAGGGAATACTGTTTCTTAATAAACAAAATAGGCTACCGTTGTCTTATAACGTGCCGCGCCTCTTCAATCTCAATTATTGAACGTGCTAAAAGCGTTGCTGCTAAAATATGCTTAATTGAAAGTCTATGTCAAATGAGTAGCTTCATATTTTACAATAACGGCAGCGTTAGACAAGTAACTCAGAATAGTAGATACTCCGGTGAAATACGCTCAGTTAACTTGATTTTCGTATAAAGAATTGTAGTTGGCAGTTACACGTGGTAAACACTTCTTACTAGTTATTGTGGCCGAAACAAAAATAAGATTGTTTTTTTATGTTTAGAAAGGTCTTTTGATTATTTGACCGTATGCCATTCTTTCTATATATATATATATATATATATATATATATATATATATATTAGTTTATTTTAATATCTATTTACGAAGACCGATTCCGAAATAGATAATTTCTACAAATAGTATTGCGTTGCGCAAATCCTTGGAAGCAATGGGTTTACGTGAAAGGTTAAATTGATTATGTGTTATATAAGCCACAATAGTTGAAGATATTAAGTTATATTGCAGCACATTAGGATACTCGACAAAATGAAAGTCTATACATATGCGAACCGTGTTAGCAGGTTGCGAGAACAATAGTAAAAAACTCTGAAATAATTAAGGGTGGTCTATCATAATTCATATGGTAATAGCCAGTGGCATAAGATTAGCACAGTAAAATATAATTTAATAATAAATATCTATACACGTGTCTTAGATGTAAATAATGGTAAACATACCTATTTCAACTAGCTGTGGGTCTACGTACAGACAAGTCTTTAGAACAACAAATATCTGGTGGCCAAGTTTCAAGGTGCAGGCAAATTGTTACAACGAATCGAATAAGCAGTTCGTGGCCAAGTTTCAGGACAGAATTTTCCGCATACAGACAAGTCGTTGCAACATCTCTAATGAGTATTTCATAATTAAGTTTCAGGATGCGGACAAGTCGTTTCCGCAGCTTGAATGGGTAGTTCGTGGCCAAGTTTCAAAGCGCAGATAAGTTGTTACAATGACTTGTACAACAAAATACCTGTTCGAATTGTAACAAGTTCTCTGTGGTTTAAAACTTAGCCACGAAATACCTGTTAAAGTTGTTGTAACAACTTTATGTTGAGACTTTTATGTTGAGACTTGGCCCCAAAATAACTATTCGAGTTATAACAACTTGTCTGTGCCCTGAAACGTTGCCACGAAATATCTGTTCGAATTATGATATCAACTTATCCGTATCCTAAAATTTGGACACAGAATACCTGTTGTAGTAATCATAACAACTTGTCTGTATGAGCTAAATTCAGTCCTGAAACTGGGCCACAGAATACCTATCCAAGTCGTTCCAGCAACTTGTTTGTATTCTAAACTTGACCGCGACATATTAGTTCAAGTTGTTACACCAACTTGTCTGTGTCCTGAAACTGGGCCCAGGACAGAATTTCCCACATACAGACAAACTGTTACAACAGACAGATATCTTGTGTCAAACTTTCATGACACAAACAAGTTGTTACAACAGACAGATATGTTGTGGCCAAGTTTCGCGATACAGACAAGTTGCTACAAAAACTTGAACACCTATTTCGTAGCCAAGCCTCAGGACACAGATAATTTGTTACGGTAACTCGAATAGGTATTTTGTGGCTAAGATTCAGGACATAGACAAGTTGTTAGAATAACTCGAACAGATATGTGGTGGCCAAGTTTCAGAACATAGACAAGTTGTTAAAACAACTCGAACAAGTATTTCGTAGCAAAGTTTCAGGACAAAATTTCCCGTATCCGACCAGTCGTCACAATAATTTGAACATATATTTCATGACCTAGTTTCAGGACACAGACAAATTATTGGAACAACTTGAGCAGGCATTTGGAGGCCATGTTTTTTAAGACTATTCGCATACAGAAGTTGTTATAACAACTCGAACAGATATTCCATAGCTAAGTGTCAGGACTAAACTTTTTACATGAAGACAAGTTATTACAGCAATTCGAACAAGTATTTCGTGGAGAAGCTTTAGGACGGAATTTTCCTCATATAGACAAGTTATAAGTCACACAAGCATCGCTAGGCCAAGTTTCAAAACAGAGTTGCCGCATACAGACCTGTTGTCGCAACAATTTGAATAGCTATTTCATGGCTAAGCTTCAGGACATAGACAAGTTCTTAGAACAACTCGAACAAGTATTTCGTAGCTAACCCTTAAAACACAGGCGAATTATTATGACAACTCGAACAGGTACTTCGTGGCCAAGTTTCAGGACAAAGTTTCATACGTACAGAAATGTTGTTACAAAAATTTAAACATGTATCTTGTAGCCAGGTTTTCTCGCATACAGCCAGGTTGTTACAGCAACTCGAAGACGTATTTTGTAACCAAGTTTCAGGCCTGGATTTCCCGCATACAGACAGGATGTTACAACAACTTGAACATGTACTTTGTGGTCAAGGGTCAAGATAGAATTTTTCGCATACAAATAAGCTGTTGCAGCAATTCGAACGGATGTTTCGTGACCAAGTTTCAAGACACAGGTAAGTCTTTAAAACAACTTCAACAGGGATTCCGTGGCCAAATTTTAAAACGCAGATAAATTGTTACGACAATTCGAACATTTATTTCGTGGCCAGGTTTCAGGGCAAAATTTCTTGTATACAGACAAATTGTTACAACAATTCGAACAGTTATTTCATGACCACGCTTCAACTATTTTCCTACCACAACCGCCGGACGGCCAAAGTCGTTGGGGCTTCCAAGTACCATATGGCTCTCGTCTTTACTACAATGGCCAAAGAGCCAAACTCGTGAAAGCTTTCGAGTACCAGATGACACTCTTCTGTTACAACATCCAGATGGCTAAATTCGTTGGAGCTTTCAAGTATCAGATGGCTTTTTTCTTTACTGCAACGTCCAGATGGCCAAATTCGTTAAAACTTTGAAGTACCAGATGGCACAATTCCTAGCCACAGCGGCCAGATGGCCAAACTCGTTCGGACTTTCAAGTACCAGATGATTCCCTTCTTTGCCACAACATCCAGATGACCAAACTCATTAAACCTTTCAAGCACAAGATAGCATTATTCCTTGTCACAACGACCAGACAGCCAAACTCGTTGGAGTTTTCAAGTATCAGGTGGCTTTCTTCTTTACCACAATGAACAGATGGCCAAACTCGTTAAAGCTTTTAAGAATTTGATGGCACTATTCCTTGTCACAATGACCAGACGACCAAACTCGTTGGAGCTTTCAGGTGTCAGATGGCTTTCTTCTTTGCCTCAACGTTCAAATTGCCAAATTTGTTAAAGCTTTGAAGTACCAGATAGCATTATTCCTTTTCGCAGTGACCAGACAACCAAACTCGTTAGAGCTTTCACATATTAGACGATGTTCTTTTTTACCACAATGAACAGATGGCTAAACTCGTTAAAGCTTTTAAGTACTAGTCGGCACTATTCCTTGTCACAACAACCAGATGGCCAAAGTCGTTAGGACTTTCAAGCACCAGATGATTCCCTTCTTTACCACAACATCCAGATGACCAAACTCATTAAACCTTTCAAGCACAAGATGGCATTATTCCTTGTCATAGCGACAAGACAACCAAACTGGTTGGAGCTTTCAGATATCAGACGACGTTCTTTTTTACCAAAATGAACAGATGGCCAAACTCGTAAAGCTTTTAAGTACTAGACGGCCCTATTCCTTGTCACAACAGCCAGATGGCCAAAGTCGTTAGGACTTTCAAGCACCAGATAATTCTCTTCTTTACCACAACATCCAGATGACCAAATTCGTTAAAGCTTTCAAGCGCAAGGTGGCATTATTTCTTATCACAACGACCAGACAACCAAACTCATTGGAGCTTTCAAGTATCAGATGGCTTTCTTCTTTACCACAACGTCCAGATGGGCAAATTTGTTAAAGCTTTTAAGTACTAGACGGCACTATTCCTTGTCACAACAGCCAAATGGCCAAACTCGTTGGGACTTTCAAGTACCAGATGATTCCCTTCTTTGCCACAACATCCAGATGACCAAACTCATTAAACCTTTCAAGCGCAAGATGGCATTATTCCTTATCACAACGACCAGACAACCGAACTCGTTGGAGCTTGTAAGCATCAGATGACTTTCTTCTTTACCACAACGTCCAGATGACCAATTTCGTTGGAGCTTTCAAATACGATATGGCACTATTTCTTGTCACAACAATCAGACGACCAAACTCGTTGGAGTTTGTAAGTATCAGATGACTTTCTCCTTTACCTCAATGTCCAAATGACCAATCTCGTTGGAGTTTTCAAATA